>NC_056737.1:427235053-427427553 GCF_019279795.1 Protopterus annectens
TGAACTGCAGACTAGAGACTGCCTTCTTTATCAAGATATAGGCAAAGAGAAAGGGATAGGGGACTGTTAAGTAAAAGACCTGTGCTCTAAGAGTTTTTAGTTAAATCTAGAATAGAAGCTGCTGTTAAAGAGATAACAGAAGGGCATATAAACTTTTGCACAAAAGCTATTAAAATCAGTGAAATGAGGTTAGAAAAGATTGGGAAGAGGGACTGGATAAGCAATTGACAGTGAAACAATGGGAAGCCTTATGAATGGCTCCCAAATATGCAACAAAGTCTAGAAGATTTAGTATTTTTGCTTGAAAGTGTTTGCATGGATTTTTAGTATGTTTTTGGAGTGTAATGAGTTGGCAGATTTTATAAATTCCCTACAGAGTGCTTTGTCAGAAATATTGGGTGAGCAAATGGGTGTAGCTATGAAAATTATTTTTTTTCAGCTGGGATGCAGGATCTGAATTGCCTAGACTTAGTAAGGCCTTGTTAAGTTTAATGCTGGTGGCTGCCAAAAAATACAGTTCTTAAAAAATGGAAATCAAAGTCTAAACCAAGTATATTTGAAGTAGTGACTATTGTAACAGAGATAAAAGAACTAGAAGTGGGATCTTTAGAAATGGGTAGGAGCAGATTACATAGAAACATGGAAATTGTGGGAAAAGTGCATTTAGAATAATGTTTTCTAGGAGGAGTGAAGTTTAAGGGAAGGCAGAAATTGAGCAGTTTATATAATGTTGGATTGATGATAATCGTACAAAGGAATATATATATGTGATGTATGTAACTGTGAACATTTCAATATAATTTGTTTTCTTTTATGTCAGTGTATGTTTGCCCATGCCTTAAGTGATAAAAAAAAAGGTTCTCTGACAGTTCATTGTGTAGATCACTGTGGCATTATAGTTCCCTATCAACAGGAAATAGCTGAAGATAAATGTCTACTATTCTGGTCTGACATCTAGTGTTTTTCTGGATGTCATAAGTGAGCTGATCTCCTACATTGCCCAGACATCTGTCTAATGTATGGCTTAACTGGCGGAGATGCATGCACTATTGTTGATTTCTTTCTTTCTTGCTACAAGAGGGGATTGGTCATCAGTCAGCCCGTTGGTCAATCTTTTTCAGGTGATTTCCAGAGAATAATAAGTACCTAGTCTGGGAATTATTTTTTAGCATTTATGTTGGTAGTATTGCTACTTAAACTGATTACCAGTTTTGGTTTGAATTGCAGACACACACACACACACACACACACACACACACACACACACACACACACACACACACACACACACACACACACACACACACACAGAAAGCAGTCTGCTTTGGCTCTGTTAGAATTGTACAAGTGAAAGGATAATATTAGCTCTCATTTTGGACTTGAACTCAAGATCTCCATCATTTTGTGTTGGTGTCATGTACATGACTTTTCCTTAAGAGCCTTATGCTTTCAGTTAGGAAACCCTCAGCAAGTGTGGGAGGCACCCATTCTCATGAGCTATACAAGATAGCTGTGATGTAATGGCTGTTGGCTGTCCAAATGGGACTGAACCTTTTGCTTAGAATTTGATAGCAGACAAATTTAACAGGACCAATGTCAACCTCGAGTGGAACCTTGACCCCAAAGTGGTCCTGTTACACAGAAGTGGGGTCTTCCAGTAATGGACCACTTTGCTTCAGAAAAAGACTACAAAGTACAGAAATTTTGTTCCAGGTTCCCATGCAGAAAAGCAATAGGCAGCAAATATCGTCAACCTCAGATGGCACAGAAGCCTATATATTTTCCCTTTCCACCCCATCCCTCTTGTCAGAGGTGCTTCCAAAGTGCATAATGTGCTTCAAAAGTTCAGTATATAAATATAGACATGCACATGCACACACTTTGAGACATAAAATGGCACCTCACCAAAAGTTATGACCAGTGACAGGTAATGGAGCAATCAGGACCTCCTTTTAAGTTGTATTTGAGACTTGGACCTGTGATGAAGGAGGAGCTCATCTTTCTGTGAACAGTCATGCAAACTTTGAACATCAGACTAGACTAAAAAGGTCCCAGTGCAATTTATAACTTCACAATGCTGATCCTGCTCATCATGTTCTTTCATATGTGCATTGACTTGAGCTTTATGCAATTTATAACTTCACAATGCTGATCCTGCTCATCATGTTCTTTCATATATGCATTGACTTGAGCTTTATTTCTGGACTAAAGACTTCTACGTGAACATTCAACCACTCAGCTACTGCATACCAGTCATTTCTTGTTTTAACATGTCTAACGTCTGTAAAACACTGCAGTCATAAGGTACTTAACAGATTTATTGTTTGGTAGCCCACAGTCATTCTTCTCCCAGTCTTGTTTGTTGTGAGCATAGAACATGCATGGAAAATCATTAAGCTCTGTAGGTTCAACAGTTTTATCAAAGGGTGGCATGTTTCATGAGGCTAATATCAGGTTCTAGCATGACCCATTTTGTTGTTTCACTCAGTTTCATGTACCAGTTCTATTCACAGGAATAGTACAGTTGTTTTGTTGTGTTTTATGCCACTGAATTGTTTAGGTAGGACTAAGCAAAAGATGTAATTAAATAAAAAAAAAACTTGCATGTGGTCTGTTTACATTTGGGATATCTTAAGTCTGCCTTAACAAAGAATTTTTAGAAGATGTTTGCTTATGAATTGTTTTAGTTGGGAAGTGTTCTGGTCATTCCTATTCTTAGTGCAGAAAGGAAGTCTGCACTAATATAGTCTTACTTTTCTCATTTTTAACTGATCCAGATTGCTACTTTTCTTTTTCTGTTTTTGAGAAGTAAATGTTTGTGTAGATCTGTAAGTAAAGCCTTATCATTAAAATTGTTTTCAAAAGGCATTATTAGCTGTTTTAGTCAGGAAGTGTTCTGGTATTTCTGTTCTCTGTGCAAAAAAGGAAGTCTGCACTAATACAATCTTACTTTTCTCCTTATTAACTGTTTAACACCTGGTTTAGGACATTGTACTATTTCAAATGATTGCATATATGATGCCAGACTTTTGCTAAGAACTTTTTTTTGTAAATATTGCTGGAATGTTAATAATTCAGTTAATGCATTTCAATACTTTGTTTAAAGTACTGCTTGTCACTTTCATTTTTCTGTTCTGATAGTATCTTATAAAACATATGTTAAGCAAATACTTTAGGGAAAAAGTCATATAAAACTATGACGTACTTGTATGTCTGACATAAGAACTATCCTTTTCCATTGAACAGTAAATTGTATATGTGTATCTGGTCTCTCCCAGTGTTAGTTGCCAGTTGTTAAAAGTAAAGAAAAGCAAATGCTGCATTTATTTATTTAATAAGCAGTTCCTATTACTAATTTCAGAGCTCCAAGCCTCGACTGAACTGTTTGGTTAAAGTGTATCGAAATTGCCAGGACATCCTAACTCTAAAGGACATGTCAGAAATCCAGGTAAATGGCAAGGCATGGAAAATTTAACAATGACTCATCCAACACATTTGGTTTTAGCACTGTTTTGCACATGAATTGTTGCTAATCATGGACAATTGTGGCCTACAGCATAATGCAGAATAAACACTGACTACATATTTTTTTCAGAAATCCAGATTAACAGCAAAGTAAGAAAACTGCACAGTACTCTATTCGGCATGTTTCCTTTCAGTGCTTTGTTTTTTAGTAAGTTGCTGCTGAGGATGGGGTATTGTAGCCCACAGCATAGTATGCTGAAAACACTGTGTTGCTTATTATTTTTTTTTTTTTTTACCAAACGGGAACATTGTGGTGTTGGACTGGCCTTAACCCCAGAGCATTGTAAAAGTCTGTAGATGAACATCTGAAGCTAGTAAGTACATTTCAGATATCTTTGTAGTCATTTTAAAAGAACATTTCAGTTCAAGGGATCCAAGTTTTGTGCACATTTTTTTTTGTGAGAACAGCTTTAAAAATGTAGTCAGCAGGTGCAGTAGATTTCCAGAACAAGATGTGAATTCTATTTCTTCTGAGGGATCCGATCCTATGCTCACAGGAATTTGACTGCTCAGGATCACTACACTGGCAGAAGATAGAGAAGGAAAGGATAGAACAAACTGTCATGTTAGATTTCTTATACATACCAGACGTTTTCCAGATCTTGTCAGGGTCTTTTGATACTCTCACTTGGAGACAGACATGAACTCCTAGCTAAATATGTTACAGTAGGCTGGATCACTATTGATTGATCAGCTGTTTGTTGTTGTTGCCTCACAGTTAGATGTTGCCCGTTCGATTCTCAGTTAGAGCGCCTTCTTTGTAGCGACATGCGTGAATGGGCGTTCCTTCGTTGAAGGTTGTACGTTAGGCCCGGCAAGCTAGTACGTAAAAATCTACTGCCAATCATTAGCGGACCGGAGTTCCTCTGTGGCGACCCCTAACCGGGAAAAGCTGAAAGACACAAACAAACAAACAAACAAACAATGGTGAATTGTTGAAGATTAAGGTAACACATGGTTTCAGTTTTTTGCAGTATGAGGTATTGTTTAAAAAAATCAAACCCATAGCTAAGTTCCAGTGGTAGTGTGTAAAAATCTCACAAACACATTGAACAGAATTCTAGGAAACATTGTTTAATAAGATATTTTAATCCTCGTAAGTACTAGGGCTCTGTAGACCAGGTATTTGATCTGAGCCAAACCAATATGTTGCTGAGATTGACCCCATGTGCTAAACTCACTACCCAGTCCTTTAATTGCTCCAAGAATTTCCCCTGCTAGTGGCTTAAGGACCATTGTACCAGCTGGCCAGCATTAACAAGTCTGTGTACAGTACAGTAGTCATCACTAATGCCTGATATGCTTTCATCATTAGTATTTTTTTAAGTAGGAAAGCAGCCCATCCGAAATTGCAAGCATTAACTTAGGGTCATGTTTGCTTGCCTTATGCCAGAAGGTAAACTGTGGAGATGATATTTTCTGGTCTAAATCCAGTAGCTGTACCATCAGTTTTGAACCTTTGCACCCAAGTGTACACACAGGTACTTAATTAGTTTAGGACCCTCCATGGAATGAATATGTCTTGTAAAGCTGTGGAAGGAGAAAAACTTGCAGCTATTGCCTCTATCTTTTATATGCTAATTTTGTAGCCTGAAAAATTCCAAGATTGTTCAAACACATTATATAAACAAAGCAGATCTTTTGTTTGGGTGGCAGAGGTACATTGAAATGTCATCTACATAAAAAAACCCTTAAACCTCCAAATAGAAAAAGTACACAATGATTCAACCAGTGGCTCCAAATAGTGGGCAGACAGCAGGGAATAGAGCAGTTATCCGTGAAACTTAACAAAAAAAAAAAACCTGGGAAAGAACAGCATTAACCTTCAACAAGGCTCCTGACTTCTCAGAACACCACAAAACAGGTGATGTTACAAGCGAAAAGGACACTGCATAGGATCTCACAAGCACGCTATTTCTTTTCATTAAGTAATGAAATTCAGAGTGTGAAAGAGAGCACAGGTCAGTATCCTTTATATTGTCTTTACTAGTTTCCCCAAGACATTTTTTAATTTAACACTACTTATGCTACAGGTCAATGTAAGCAGCCTGGACAGTCCAAAATGGCTATCCATACACCTTTAATAGTAACAGCAAGAAGTTATGGAATATCATTTTCACATTTTGATTGTAGGGATCCACATTAGCATAAATATTCTAGGGAAATGAGTTCTACTACAGCATTAACAGCAGTTAATCAAGTTAATCGCCTGAATTACAAATCCCATTATACTGTCCCTAAAGGAACCTGAAAGGATCAGCACTGACACCTGTTTCACAGGTCTTGCCAACAGTGCTCCCTTTGCCATTTGCTTTTGATAAAAGAGAAGTAGTTCTGGGATCTTTCTGCTGCATACATTATTCTCCACCAGATTGGAAGCCTGGAGATGTCTTCCGCAACATTTTCTAGTCTGGACCAGTTCTTATGGTCTTCCAGAACATTAGCTAGATCTACAAAATTATTCGTTGTATAAGAAGACCACTACCTTAAAGTAAGCTGGTTAAACAAAGCATAACCACAGTTTTGTGGCCCCACATTGCTGCATAACAGGCACAAATTTCCTGCTGTCCTCTATATCTCAGTACTATAGTCTTGCTCACAGGAGACAGGGGTATTATTTCAGGTTAGTAATTTATCTGATTGCTGCAAGCAAGAGAGAGCACAACTACAATGTAAATGCTGCAAAATGGGATATGAAGTGCCTCATCTTCTTAAGGGTCAAAGGAGAGACGGGAGCAAAATGCACTCTGTTTGCATATCACCTTTCAAGCAAGTCTGTCCAGTTATGTAACAAAACTTTAATAAATTTCAGAGGATCACTTGCCTCCTCCCTTTCAGGCAGTTCTGCCATCTTAATGTTTTTGTGGCACTTCTGGTCTTGTAGATCTAGTAGTCTGGCTTCCAACTGTTTAACCTTTGTCTGCAAATCTATAACACGTCTTTATCTCTTAAGACATCCCACTGGAGCTCCGTTATTATATCTGAATGGGCCAGTGCGCTCTCTATTTTTGTGGCCCTATTCTGTGAACTCTAGACATAATCATCCTGTTTTTTTTTCTCAGTTTTATTTAGCCTGTCTAATATCTACCTTGATGTTCTTTGTGTTTCACTGTTCCAGTCATCACATTTAGGTTATCTGCTTACAGTAGCCCTCAGTCGGCCTGATTAACAAATTCTTGGGTCCTGTGTCAGTTGCTGTCTCTTCTTCCTTGATGTCAGGTCGTCTTCAACTAAAAGCTAAGTACCCTGTTGAGGAAACTTTTTCTTGCTCTAAACCAATGTCAGTAAAAGTAAATAATTGCATTTCTTGTGGAAAGCAAATACCTCATAAAGATCTACATTCGTACGTATTCCTTGCCTAGGTCCTGACCACGATGTACCTCGCTGTCTGTTTTGTGCCTTATTTAAACCACGAACTGTCCATTGTCAGTATATTTTCGCTTCTAAATATTTTGGTGCTCGGGTCAATTATCCTGATATGTCTTTGATAAGCCATCTGACTACTGACATTCTGAAAAAACGCAAAGATAGACAGAGACAGGCCACCTAGGTCCAAAGCTGCCGACAGCGCTTCTACTAAACCAGTCACCAGTTCGCCGGTACTCAGTGAGGTGCTTTCGCAGCCCGTGATACCCACTACTTCAGATTCGCAGGCCTCTACTGAGACCCATTCAGAGTCTGCTATGCCGCGAGATGCTTCAACTGTGGAACCTGCAGATGTCTCTACCTTGGATGGGTCCAGAGCCGCTGTGCAGGCATTGGCTTCTGAGGGTGTTTTCAGGCCTACTGACTTGCATATTAAACCAACGCCATCTTCTTCTTCAAGGCCTAAAACTCGAACCATGCTTAGAAAACTGACACCCAGACCGCATGGTCAGGCCTCTATGCCTAAAAAACAAATGATAGGAATGGCTGAAGACCTTATTACTTTAAGCAGGGGAAGCCAAACTTCCCCCTCTAAGAGACCTAGAACTGAGTTTGCTTATGATACTTCTAACCAGGATTCTGAAATTTCTGTTTCCTCTGATCACCAGGATTTACCCTTATCTACCTATTAGGATTCTCATGCTGAGGACTCTATTCCCTCTGCCCCCCCCCCCCCCCCCCAGAGGATTTCACTTTTGGTGAGACCTTGCATACTCTCAGGGAGCATTTTCATTGGGGAAAGTCAGGATTTCTCTGATTCTAAAAAGAGGCTTAGGGTTTCTTACTCCTGCCCCAGAACAGGCCTTTAGCCATACTTCATGTACTAGACTTTGTTGATGCCTTTTCGGAATCTAGCTTGGCCTTTGGCTCTTTACCTCCAGCTCCCAGAAAACCTGATAGATATTACAGGGTTCCTGACTCTCACAAGTTCCTTTTCAAAAATCCTACTGCGGATCCTGAGACCATTTCACAGGGATCCAAGGGCATTAAAGCTACTACTGCCAAAAATGCTACACCCTCTGATAGAGACTCCAGGGCGCTGGATAGATGGGGTAAGAAGGTATACACATCTGCAGCTTTGGCCATTAGGTTCATAGGTTCATACTAGGCTATCTGCCCTAGGGCATTTATAAGCCTAGCCAGAATGTGTTTGGCTTTCACCACCCATTTTAAATTTATTTTGCTATGCCCTTTTTTGAGGTTAGTATACTGTGCCTCTGTCTAACAGTGACACAGAAGTGATACCCGGGGTAAACCTACGATCTCCCATCCACTCATCAAGATTCCTCTTGAAGAGAGTCAATGAGGGACTCTGCCTAACCTGGACTGGGATTTTATTCCAGAGTGAAGGGAGCCTCTGGGTTATGAATATTTCCCTCCAGCATGTCCTATTTATTTCAGTGCTGAGGTTCAAGTCTCTCGAGCGCATAGCTCGATGGGATTTGGATTTTCTGAGGTGCAGCATGTCCATTAATTCCGGGTTGGACATGGCTTTATACGTCAGGCACAGATCGCCTCTGAACAGGCGGTATGCCACTGAGTAGAGCTGGAGTTTCTTTAACCGGGCAGCATATGGCATCTGTTTGAGCCCTTTGATCCTCTTGGTGAGGTACTTTTGGGGTCTTTCCAGTTGCTGCAGGTGTCTGGTAAGGTACATCCCAAAAGGGGCATTGTACTCAATTATGGGCCTGATGAGGGATGAGTAAAGAGGCACGATGACCTCCCCTGATCTAGATGTGAATCCCTTCATGATTAGGTGGGCTATATAAAATGTTTTTCTAACCACTTTGGCCATGTGGTTGGGCGGCACAGTGGTGCAGCCGTTAACGTTGTCGCCTCACAGCAAGAGGTTCTCCGGTTCGATTCTCGGCTGGGGTGCCTTCTGTGTGGAGTTTGCATGTTCTCCCTGTGTTCGCATGGGTTTCCTCCGGGTACTCCGGTTTCCTCCCACATTCCAAAGACATGCATCTGGAGCATTTCTCCCCGGGCCTCCACTGAAAACAGGCTCTGTGGAACCTAGTCGGACATTCCCGGTCAACAAATGTTAAATAAATAAATAAAATAAAATAAATAAATGAGAGATTGCTATCAACTTGGATCCCCAGGTCCCTAATTACTTCTTCTGTACTTAATGGATTACCACCTATGTGGTAATTTGTGGGCACTTTGTTTTTGCCAAAGGGGATGACTATACACTTTTTGGCGTTTAGTTTGAGGCCATGGCTCTGGCACCAGTTGTCTGTTTCTATGAGGCCCTTTTGGAGGATGCTTGTGTCGGCTGGAGAGTCGATTATGGCGCCCAGTTTGCAGTCATCTGCGAACTTGGTCAGCCACAGTCCTTCCGTGTTGGCCTGTACCTCCGAGAAATATATACCGAACAAGTGAGGTCCCAGGACTGAGCCTTGTGGGACACCACTTGTAACTGGTTTGGAGTCTGACATGGCTCCAGCAATTCTAACCATATGGGTTCTGTCCTTGAGCCAGTTTGCAATCCATCTAGTGACATAGGGGTTTATATTTAAGCTGGTGAGCTTATCTATAATGCCCGAGTGGGGTATTGTATCGAAGGCTTTTGCGAGGTCCAGGTAGGCTGTGTGGACTACCTTCCCCTCGTCAATGGCCTTGGTGACTGTTTCAAAGAAATCAACCAGGTTTAAGAGGCAGGATCTGCCCTTACCAAAGCCGAACTGGGTAGGATCCAGTGTCTGTAGGTCCCCAATATCTTTATTTATGAGGTCCATGATGATCCTTTCCATAGCTTTGCAGACCAAGCTAGTCAGGCTTATGGGGCGATAGTTTCCAGGATCCGTTGAGGCCACCTTTATGGAGAGGGACCACTGTTGCTGTCGCCACTCTTTGGGCACATATCCTGTAGTAAGGCTGAGATTGAACAGTAGTTTTATGTTTGGGTTTACCTCTTCTTGGAGTTCATGTAGGACGCAGCCGGGACACCGTCTGGTCCCATTGATGCTGTGTTTTTGCTTTGGAGAGGCGGCTCTTACCTGTGCATCTGAGATGTCAGGGGGGCAGCAATCTGCTGGGATAGATATTTGCCCTTTTGGTGGGGGGGGGGGGGGGAGAGGTTTGCGCTGAACCTGTCAATGATGTTGGCAATGTCTGTGGGTTCAGTGTATTTTTTGTCATTTTGGACTAATTCTGAGCATATCTGGGAATTACCACCCAGGTTCCTAACATAACTAAAGAAAGCCTTGTGATTATCCTTAGTGTCCTGTGCAATTTTCTCTCGAAGCTGGCCTTACACAATTTTATGAGTGCCCGTAGTTTTTGCTAATACTGATCAGTGATGCCTTCCCTTTTGGGATTTTGCTCTATCATTTAGTAGCTTCCTCCTTCTATTGTATAGTTTGTTTATGGCTGGGGTCCACCAGACAGGACGTCTGCCTTTGGAGGACTGGGTCTTGGTTTTATTTGGGATCGCATGATCCATGCATTCCTGAAGGTGTTCATAGAATGCGTTTATAAAGGATTCTGCAGTCTGGGCCGTATTTTCCACAGGCCCGGGGGCTTTGAAGGATTCCACCTCGGTTTTGAGGAGTGTGAAATTTGCTTTAGAGAAGTTTTTCACTGTGGTTTTCTGGGCAGGGGATGGGGTTGGGATGTGAATATCCAGTGAGATTAGTTTATGGTCTGATCTTACCAGTGAGGGATACACTTCTGGTCTGGAGCATAGAGTCCCCATGTTGGTGATGATCATGTCCAGTATGTTTTCCCCTCTTGTGGGAGTGGTAACAAGTTGTTCCATAGCATTTGAGTTTATAAATTTTAGGAACCTTTGGGCTAGGGTGTTGGGAGCTAGAGTAATGCTCCCAGTCTATGTTTGGGTAGTTGAAGTCGCCCAATATAATGGTGTTTGGAGAGATCTTCATATTTTCCAGTGTTCTCAGGAAGGCCAAGTGGGGTTCCTGGGTTTGGGAGGGTGGTCTGTAGCAGGCTATAAACTGGAAGGCAGTTTTACCCACTGTTAGTTGCACATAGTCTCTGATGCTTCGTGCTTTGCCACCAACCTGGAGGTGTGGGTATCTTTGATGAATATCGATACTCCCCCTCCTTTTGTGGTTCGGTCCAAGTTTTGGGGCCGAAAAGCATGGTATGAGGTATAACCTGGTAGTGCTGGGGTGCTCTTGGGAGCCCTGAACCAGGTTTCTGTTACTGCACAGATATCGATGTTCTCCATGCTAAGGAGAGTTTCGAGTGTGTGCATCTTGAGGTTTAGACTTCTGGCGTTGAGTAGCATTACTCTTCCCTTGTGATACCTATGGAGGTGGGTTTGTCTTTTGAGCCTTGCCTAAAAAAGGCACTATGGGGGTAGCAAGAGCCCTTGCCAATATCCGAAAGCCCAGGGGTAACAGGTGCAAGCCGTCCCTAGCGAAGCATCGTGGCATGTCGAGCATATCATCCCAAGCTGACAGGCATTGGATCCCCTTTGAATGACACCAGTACTTAAGCCAATTTTTGAAATTGATCATCTTGTCTTCATATTGTGGCATCATTCTTGGTGAGGTTAAGATGCTAGTCAAGGTCAGGGTCATACCGGCCTGGGCTACATGCTCAGAGAGCTCCTTTATGTCTCTTTTCATGTAGTCCAGGGAGGTACGTCTCAGTTCATTCACACCAGCATGGACAATGACTGAGTCATATTTGTACTTACCTTGGAGTGACCTGAGTGCTTGTGTTATGTGGCGGATCCTAGCGCCTGACAGGCTGCTCACCGTGACCCTCTCCTTGTTCAGCCTGGTGAGCAGGACGTCAGTGTGCCTGACGATAGTCACCTATTACAAGTGTATCAGGTGTGTTGTTTAGTCTTAAGGGCTGTGACTGTTCGGCACACTGGCTTTGTGAGATATGTGTTGCATGTGTTTTGTTTTGGGGTAGCGGTTGCTTGGGTGTCTGCTTTGGATGTCTCTGCTGCTTAGGCAGATCTTTATTTAGAGCCTCCGAGTATGTTTTTGTGTGATTATGTGTTTGGTTTGCTGTCGTGGTAGGTCTATGTGAGATTGGAATTGTAGTGAGTGTGGTTTCCTTCTCCTCCTGACTGGTTTTGCCAGTACTGAGTTGAGACAGCTTAGCCTCCAGTTTGGCTATATGGTTGCATCTCTCACATGTGTTGGAATTTGTTGGGAGGAGGAGAGGGTTGTCTGTGTACATGAGGCAGTTGTAACATTGCCTCAAGATTCCCAGATTCACCAGCTGGACTGGAGAGGAGATTGACAACTGACCTTTGGACATGCTAGAATAATATTGGGAATTCCTTAATAATTGAAAACAAGGGCCAGTGGGGAGTGAGGGTGTAGTGCTTTTAATTTTAGTGCTGACTTATATAATTGCTTTAGTGAGCAAGTGCCAGGTAACTTAAATGCAAAAACGACAAACAGTAACTTTCTTTCAAGTGAAACAAGGAAATAAGTACAGTAAGCAATGCAGATATCACTAGTGATCCACAGAAGCGCTGAGAAGCTGCGTATTAGGTGGAATTAGCGTTCCAGGGAAATAACAAGCAAACAAACAACAAGCATATAAACAAAGCTAGATTCAGCAGGCCTGGATCTAGTCTATGCTACAGCAAACAAGGTGTACCAATTTTAGTAAGATACAGTTCAAATATTCAGGCACTATAAACCTTTAACCAGAAATTCCCAGCAAAGAAGGGCAGAGTCCAGCCTCTTCTCCCACAAGAGTGCAGACCACGAACCTTCTTAATGTAAAATAACTGGCCTGAAGCCCAAGTGCTTAAACCAGAACTAATACACTTTAAGAATAACAGACACTGCGCTCTCAATCAGAAGTTCCCAACTTAGAAGGATGAAAGCTACCTGTCCTGCCACCACAGTGCATGCCACAAACCTTCCTAATGTAAAACAACTGGTCTGAAGCCCAAGTGCTTAATCCAAAAGACTTAGAATTATAGCTACACTTTAATCAAGTTACTACCAAGCAGTAATAAATACAATTGAATACTTTAGAGAATGCCTGGATTAGTGCTCAAGTTACACAAACAAAGCTAGATCCAGCAGGCCCGAATCCAGTCTATGCCACAGCAAACAAGGCACCAACTTCAGTAAGAAGCAGTTCAGATATGCATGCACTATAAGCCTTTAACCAGAAATTCCCAGCTCAGAAGGGCAGAGTCCAGCCTCTCCTCCCACAAGAGTGCAGACCACGAACCCTCTTAATGTAAAATAACTGGCCTGAAAGCCCAAGTGCTTAAACCAGAATTAATGCACTTTTAGAATAACAGACACTGAGCCCTCAATCAGCAGTTCCCAACCTAGAAGGATGTAAGCTACCTGTTCTGCCACTACAGTGCAGACCACAAACCCTCTCAGTGCAAAACAACTGGTCCGAAGCCCAAGTGTTTAAACCAAAAGGCTTAGAATGAGTTACCTTAAACTGCCAGTTTCATATGTTAAAGTATCAGCAGCATATTATTGGATTGCTTAAACAAAAAATGATGTTGATTCCTGATTGTGCTGAAAATAAGGATTTACAGGATTTAATGCATTCTGCTGAACAAGTTGGAAAACATACTTTGCAATGTGGTTTTGATTCACTAGAAGCATCTTGCAGGGCTGCTGTAACTGGGTCTGTACTTAGAAGGCATGCTTGGCTTAAGGAGCAATCCTTGCCAGATCATGTTAAAGCTAAATTACTGGATGCTCCCTTAAATCAGGACCGCCTGTTTGGCAACAAGGCAGAAGTTGTTCTTAAAAAGATGGAGGAAAAAACTAAATCTATGCAAACTGTTAAAGATTTTTTACAAGTACAACCTCCAAGATTTATTAGGCATTGGCCTTCTAAGAATTGGTCCTTTCCTGCCTCTTCCAGACCTTCTCAGTCCAAACCCAGATCCAGCAGAGCACCCAGGCTTCAGTCCCAGGGTACGCACAGGACTAAGCAGTGGGGGGCCTCCACTTCCAAATCTGGGAGTAATAAAACTCCCCCCTATGGTAAACTGTCTCAATGACTTCTTTTTAAAACTTCCAAGCACTTCTCAACTGACTGCCCCTTTGGGGGGAAAGATTGCTCTTCATG
This sequence comes from Protopterus annectens, assembly GCF_019279795.1. NCBI lineage: Eukaryota > Metazoa > Chordata > Ceratodontiformes > Protopteridae > Protopterus > Protopterus annectens. The sequence goes on from NC_056737.1 coordinate 427,249,055, forward strand.
CAAAGAACTGGGAACTCATTACCCAGGACAAATGGGTTTTAAATATAGTGTCCCAAGGATACAGATTTCACTTCCACATGTTACCAACACCAAGCGGTTGGCCAGATCTACCCCCAAATCAGTGGGCAGAGGCCCAAAAGCAAGTGCTCTCTCTCTCTTAAGCATAGGTGCTAGTCAGTTGGTACCAGAAGAGGAAAAAGGACAAGGTTTCTACTCGAGACTTTTCCTAGTACCCTGAAAAGACAATTCGTGGCGTCCTATCATGGATCTGTCTACTCTAAAACACCTTTTTGGTGATTCCAAAACTCAAGATGCTGACTCTTCACCAGTTACTTCCTATACTAGGCAAAGATGCCTGGTTGGCAACACTAGATTTAAAGGAAGCATACCTTCACATCCCAATCAGGGAATTTTGCAGAAGATACCTAGGCTTCAAAGCAGGCTACACTCACTATCAGTTCTCTGCACTGCCCTTTGGCTTATCTACTGCACCCAGGGTATTCACAAAGTGCGTAGCTCCAGTCATTGCATTTTGCAGGCAAAGAAATATTCATATATACCCATAACTGGACGATTGTCTAATTCAGGCAGAAAGCCAGGGCATACTTTTGAATCATCTGGCCTTTGTACAAAGGGTGCTAACTTGTCTGGGGTACACCATAAATGAAAAGAAATCACACCTGGTACCTTGTCAACAAATTATATTCCTGGGAGCAAGCTTGAATACAACTTCCCAGATGGCTTTCCTCACGCCAGAGAAACAAATTCATTTGACAAGTTACTTCAAACAAGTGGCCACAAAAATCCTGCTCTCTGCAAGGCCAATACTACAAGCCTTGGGGTTCATGGCCTCCTGCATTCTTCTAATTCCATATGCAAGACTGCATGTGAGGAAACTACAATGGTATCTAAAAAGCCTATGGTGTCATCATTCTCAGCATATAGAAGCAATGATTCCTATCATACCTTGCCTACGCCTAGAGTTCCTTTGGTGAGCAGAGGCCTGCCACCAAAACAAGGGACTACCATTCACACTACCCCCTGCCACCCAAACCTAACAACAGACGCATCAGACTATGCATGGGGGGCTCACCTGGCAGGGAAGTGCATTCAAGGCAAATGGAACCCAAGTCAAATGCACCTGCATATCAATCAGAAAGAAATGTTAGCTGTACAGAATGCTCTGACAGCCTTCAAGGACCACATTCTTCCAGGACAATTAATGGTAAAGACGGAGAACACCACTGTTATGTGGTACATAAACAAGCAGGGGGTACCCATTCTTACCCCCTCTGCAGATTAGTGATGGCATTGTGGAATACAGTCTTGAGCGACCAAGTGCATCTACAAGCTCAATTCCTGCCAGGAAAACTAAATACACTGGCAGACGGACTAAGCAGAAACCTCATGGACCCACATGAGTGGAAACTGGAACTAAGGATTTTCAACATGTTGACAAGCAAATGGGGGAGCCCAGATATAGACCTGTTTGCCTCCCCCAGAACTATCAATTGGACAAATTTTGCACAAGGACTCCACACAAACAAGCTTGGAAAGTGAATGCTCTGTCCTTCAGCTGGAAAAACCTATCAGTTTATGCCTTTCCTCCTCTGCCTCTGCTCTCCAAAGTACTACTAAAGATCAAACAGGACAAACCAAGGACGATTTTGATTGCACTAGACTGGCCACGTCAACACTGGTACCCCCTCTTGCGCAGTGTGTCACTGTTGGCCCCATGGCACCTGCCTCAGACTCCTACCCTGTTGTCTCAGCAGGAAAACCAGATTTTGCACCCTCAGCTTCAAACACTGAACCTAGCAGCCTGGCTAATAACCTAATCTCTCCTTTACCATCCCTCAGTAAACCAGTGATGGATATCATTTTAGAGGCAAGGAGGCCTAGTAATAGAAAATTATATGCTGCAAAATGGAAAATATTCTGTGCCTGGAACCAATCTCAAGGGATGAACACAGCAGCACCCAATTTACCTCAGATTTTACAATACTTAACTGAGATGCTTCACAAGGGCTTGTCTTTTTGCTCCATCAAAATTCATGCCTCAGCCATTTCAGCTCATTATAGCACAGAACCTCCCCTCTTCTCTCATCCACTGCTCAAGTAGTTCCACAGAGTGGCCAAACATTTAAGACCACCCAGAAGAGCTCCAACTCCAGTCTGGGACCTTAACTTTGTATTGGATAAACAAACTCTTCCTCCTTTAGAGCCAGCTGCTACTGCAGATTTAAAATTCTTTTCTTGGAAAACAGCTTTCCTTTTAGCAATCACTTTAGCAAGAAGGGTATCAGAATTACAGGCCCTTATGGCAGTGGAGCCTTTCATCATCTTTCATGCGGACAGGGTGTCCCTCAGAACAAATCCCTCTTTTATGCCCAAGGTGGCATCCAGTGTGGCCCTTAATCAGTCCATTCATTTGCCAACCTTCTTTCCTAATCCATAGAACAAAGGAGAATGGATACTGCACTCCTTAGATGTGCACAGACAACTTGGATTCTACTTGGACAGGACTAAACCTCAAAGGAAATCTGAACAATTGCTGGTGGCATTTGCTGCAGGGACAGAGGGGAAGGCTGTTTCAAAGCAAACCATTTCTAAATGGATAGGCCATTGCATTCATTTCTGCTGTAAGCACCATGGAAAACCTGTCCCACAGGGGATCAGACCCCACTCAACCAGGTCTGCATCTACCTCTACAGCCTTTCTCAGAGGCGTCCCTACCAGGGACATCCTAGAAGCTGCTACCTGGAGTTCTGTACATACTTTCACCAAGCATTACCATTTGCCAATTTTCTCTAAATCCAGAGCTGGCTTTGCCACTGCAGTCGTGCAGGGCCTTATAGCCGGTCCTAATGCTATCTAAATTCCTCCTCCCATCCTTAGCTTTGGGAAGCTACCCAAATGTGATGACTGCAGCAGTGAAACACTAAGAACATAGTACAGTTGTGTACACTTACCATAAATGTAGATGTTCAAGTGTATTCATTATTGCAGATGTGGTTACCCGCCCCCCCCCCCCTCCAGCCCCCTGACTTCCTTTGGCTATACCTCTACTCTCCTTTGCTATGCTTAAAAGCTTTTTGGTGTATTTGCTTTTTTGTTGGAGGTATAACCTTGTATATTTGTAGATTTAATTGCTTCCCATTAGGGGGGCACCTGATATCTGGGGCAAGAAAAACTGATGTAATAGCGTCGGCTGCATGTTTTATACCCCTGATGACCTGACGTCATGGAAGAAGAGACAGCAACTGATGCAGGGCCCAAGACTTAGTTAATCAGGCCGACTGAGGGCTACTGCACGCAGATAATCCAAATGTGATGACTGCAACAGTGAATACACTCGAACATCTACATTTATGGTAAGTGTACACAACTGTACTTTCTAGACTGTTCATGCTGTAGGTCCCCATATGACATCTTGTTTATATTTGATGCTATTTTGGCTGACATTACAGCTGCTCCAGTGGGTTTGCTGTGAGTCAAAAACTGATTATTTCAATTTTCTTTTCCTGTGGGGTGTGACCAGCTTCAACGTCATGCCTGTCCTGAATTGCTCTCTATATGGTGTATTTAGTCCCACAGACTGCATCTCTAAAATACCATGTTATGACCAGTAAAATAGTTTTTCATGGAGGAGAGCCTTCACTATACTATTAGAAGGCCACAGTTACCAGAAGTTCTGTTTTGTATAATGTTTTTGCTAAAAGTAGGACTCATGCTTATAGGTTTATTAACGAACTAAGGACGTTTATCTAATGTTTCATTTTAGTAATGACTCTGGTCCTGACCTTCTTACAAGAAGTAGAAAGGAGTCTATCTGGTGTGGTCTTTTTCATCTGTTCCTCAACTGATGGGTCTTGGATCCAATATCAGATCTGTCCTCAGCCACTTCAGAAGACTTTAGGCTCCATAGCTTGAGCTCCTCCCCCTACCTATAATCCCATTGTTTTCATCAGTTACCCCAGATGTTGTTTGCCACTTCACTGTTTGGATGTGGTCTCTGTTGGCTCAAGCAGACCTTCTTCTTCTTTCTGCTTTTCCCAGTTAGGGGTCGCCACAGCAGAACTCCGGTCCACTAATGATTGGCAGTAGATTTTTACGGTGCCGAGGAGCCACCCTGACGTCCAACCTTCAACGAAGGTACGCCCATTCACGCATGTCTTTTGAATGCTACTCGACCATGGGGAGGACATGCAGACACTTCATAGAAGGCGGTTCAGCCGAGAATTGAATGGGATAACCTCTTGCTGTGAGGCGACAATGCAACCACTGCACCACATTGCTGGTATATTTGTCTAGATGAATGCCATCTATTTTCTGCTTGCTGTTACTGTTATTGTTATGTTAGAGAAGCCAACTGGTTTTAAGAAATGCTCCTTATGCAGGCACAAAATCTCCAAACTCGGATAATCATTCTAAGTGCGTTTATTGTCTGGGATCGGGACATCTGAATATTGTGTGTGACATTAGTCCTAGTTTTAACCATAAGGCACTAGTAGAAAGAAGAACAAATTGTTTCTAAAAGGTCTCATTCTTTCCTTCCTTCTGCTTCTGGAGCTCCATCCTCTACTAGAAATCTTCAGGAGAGTCAATAGACAAAAGCAAAGAATCGAGGAAGTGTTCCTCTGATTGCTGTTCTCCTTCAATTTCTTTGGGCTTGGCTTCGCCTGAGAAAATCTCTAAAATGTCACATCCGTCAACCTGCTTGGGTCTAACTTCAACCAAATCAAAATCCTTGAATCTGAGTACACCCTCTGATTCGACTCGAGTAAAATCTAAATCACTTCAAACCTCATCCAAGTTTTCTTCAGAGCTAGTGACTTTGAAGATGCACTCTCCTTTCCTGCAGGACACTTCTCGAAAGGTATCCTATCCACCTTCACCATCCTCCTCCCTCAGGTCATCTAGGAGTCTAACAGAAGCGAATGTGGATAGGATGATGAGAAAGTTTCTCAGAAGCCAGATTCATTTGGGTGTCCCAGCTCCGGCTCCCATCGGATCTGTGAGCCTACTTCCTATATAACCCCAATCTCGGACTCCTACTGCAATCCGTCCTGTAGTTTCAGATATTTCAAACCCGAGACTTCTGAGCTTGTGTGTGTGTCTTATCCAAAGGCATGGCACTATACAAGTCTGACACCATTTTTGACTCAGGCAGGTCCGAGTTTGTCAGATCTGGAAGGGTCTCTGAGCCATAGAGTTGGCAGTATGCCCGGGGCTCTGGGTTTGACTTTGGTATTCTTTGAGCCTTGGTGCTAGTGAACTCAGTTTCCAACACCTTTGTGGAATCTGGAGCCTGTGGGGATTGGACTCTGTCCTAAGCAGGCTTCTACTGATCCTGTGTTGTCAAGACTGGGTTCTCCCATGGTTTCAGCATTTGCTGTATTAGAGAGAACTTTTTTCAGTTCAGTGGAAGATATCCTTGCCCCTTTGGAACCACCCCATCCTCAACTGCCTACTGTGGATGCTGGGTCTTTTAATCCTACCCCATTGGAACAGCTAGTCCTATTAAGCCTAGAGACTGGCCTCATTCAGGACTCTGCTGGCACTTCCAAGTCCTTTCTGGAGCCTCCCACCAAAGACCCCCTCAGAAGCGGATGTATAAGAGCAGACACTTAGACTCTGTACAATAGTCATAAACTGAAGACAGTAACTTCGATGAAGGGAAAGGGTCCCCCAGGTCACCCCCTGAGGATGTCTCATTCAGTGAAGTACTTAAATGTTTTAGACAGAAAAGTATTTGGTCTTCTGAGGAATCTGTGTTCCTCAAGGCTTTTGCAGCTAGCTCAGCTTTGTCTTGGATAGTCCCCCCAGCAGATGAGAAGGTAGAGCTTATCTTCTGCAGGGCTTGGAAGGATCCAGGTGTCTCAGAGCCTATCCCCAAACACCCAGACAAATACTTTGTTGCACCCAAGGATAGAGCTCATTGGAGAAAGGGTGCCCAGTGGATGCTATTGTGGTTGCAGCAGCCACTAAGAAAGAGCGTACTGAACAGAGTTCTTTTGTTCATCCCCCAACAAAGAGAGCAGGGCATCGGACAGATTTGTATAGCATGTCTATGCTTCAGCGACCTTTGCCCTCGGGTCTTTGAATTATCTGTCACATGTTACGAGATTTCAAAGGGAATTGGTTGAACAGTTTTCCAGTACTCTCTCAGGGTACATGTGTGAGGAGGAAAAGAAGATGATATCTTCGCAACTGGCCACCCTCCAATCCTTGAGATTGATTTCTCACACCTTAGAGGGAGCTTCTAGAACTGCAGCTTCAGAAATAGCTGTTGGAAGGCATGCCTAGATGCGCTTTTGTGATTTTGCGGGCCATTTCAAGTCTTCATTTATCAGTGCCCCGCTTGATGGATCCACCTTGTTTGGTCCTGAGGTGAAAGAGACTGTGTCTAGGAGAGCACAAGACAGGAAGACATCTGCAGTGGAAATCCATTTTTCTTCCTCTCAAAGGACTTCTTCCAGTACCAGAGAGGTGGGCGAAGGATATTCAGAAAGACCCAAGGTTTTTCCCATGACTCCTATGGAGAAGGATCCCTTTGTGGCAGAGGGGAGAACTCTAATGGAAGACTTCGCCTCCGTGGCAGAGGTGGCCCACATCATCAAGGATTCAGAGGTCCTTTCTCTGAGAAGCCCTTTCAGCATCCCTGAAGGGTTACTAGACAGCTGCACTCTGGAGACAATTGGGGGGGTGCTCATCTTTGCACTGATAAGCCTGGATAGCTATTGCCAAACATATCTGGGTGCAGAGTATAATATCCAGAGGTTATTGCATACCAGTTTCCCTTCTACTCCCAAAACACAACAGAAGAATTCCTGACATTCCACCTAGTTAGAGAAAAGCAGCAGCCATGGAAATAGAAAAGCTGCTGAAGAAAAGAGTCATCCAACTGGTCTCCCCAGACCAACAAGGATCCAGAACCTAGTCAAGATTTGTTTTTGTGCAAAACATGACAGGGGACCTTAGAACAGTTTTGGATCTCAGCAGTATGAATCAGTTCATGAAACAGTTGAACTTCCATATGGTCACTGTTGAGTCCATCCTGCCACTATTGTGGAAGGATGACTGGATATACTCCGTAGATCTCCAGGATGTGTACTATCATATCAAGATACACAGGCAATCCAGGAGATATCTACACTTCCAGCTGGGAGTCAGTATCAGTTCAGAGCCCTCCCCTTTTGTCTCAACACAGCCACTAAGGTGTTTACCCAAGTGCCTGGCAGTGGTTGTGGCTCACCTGAGACTGCACTGACTTCAGGTCTAGATGACTGTCTCATTTCTTCTGTTGAGCCCCTAATGATCCAAACCAGTTAATATTTGTTCCATCTGTCTCTCTGACTAGGCATTACAGTAAACTACCAAGTCTTAACTCTCCTGTACTCAAACTCTGGAGTTTATTGGTGCCCATCTAGATACACTGACACAGGTTGCAAGTTTGCCACAGACAAGACTAGACACTGTATGAAATCAAGCCTTGCACATCCTTTCTGTTCATTCCCATCCACTCAGACTAGTGTTACAGCTTCTCAGATTGATGGCAGCTTCAATAGTGTTGGTACACTTAGCACATTTTCACGTGAGGGTTTCACAGTGGACTCTAGTGGTACAGTGATCAATAGGGCAGAATCCTCTGACAGCACTCATTTGTATTATAAATATTTGCAAGCAACAAATAGCCTGGTGGAGTGATACAGAAGAAGTTGCTTAGGGCCATCCTATTATTCATCCTTAGCCCAAGGCCACAATGACAATGGATGGCAATTCTGTTGGCATTGCAGGCTCTTCAAGATGTTCTCTCTCTAGAGATTATTGCTGTTCAAATCGACATGTCAGTCGTCTGGTATATCAACAGACGGGCATCTTGATCCTATCCCTTAGGCTGAGAGGCAGTGAGAGTTTGGCAATGGGCAATCTCTTCTGGTCACTTTCTGTTGGGAACGCATTTTCTGGGGAAAACCAGTGTGCTAGCAGACAAAGTGAGCAGGTCCATTTTACTCCCTCACGACTGGTCTGTCAGTCAGTCAGTGGGGGAAATGATAGTTTGCCAATGAGGTCAACGATGCTGCAACCTCTTTGCCTCTCCCCTCATTTCCAAGTGCGTTAGGTACTTTGCTCTGATCCCCCTGGAGGGAGGGTCACTGAAAGACGCTGTAGGAGTGAATTGGCCCCACTGCCTTCTATACACCTTTTCCCCCATTACTCTCATCCCAAAGTTTCTCCAGAAACTGTTGAAGCAGAAGAGCAAGGCAATCTTTATTGCTGTGTTCTGTCCTCACCAAGTGTGGTTCCCTTTCCTGTGGCCTAATATAGGTCACCTACCGAGGGTTCTGGATCCTTTTCAGGACCTTCTGTCTCGCTCATCTGGATTGCCCCACCTGGACATTCACTCTCTCAAATTGATCCCATAGTTTCTTTACTTCCTGTGGTGGCTAGAAATTCCAGGCTTTCTTACCCACTTCATCACATTCTTATATCTTCTCAAAAAGCTTTTACCATAAAAATGTATAAGAGCAAGCAGAAAAGATTTTCTCTTTAGGCTCTTCAGAGACAATTGGATCCATTTTCAGCACTGTTTCCAGTAATTCTTGACTGTCATGCTTCCATTTTCAGTAACAGAACTGGTTATTCAGCAGTTAAAGTGCAACTTGCTGACATCTCAAATTTTCAACTGGGTGAAAATCACTTTTCTCTAGCTTTCTTGATGTTGTGAAAGGCTTTTCTTGGGGTCAGTGTTCTACTTTGGCCTCCTATTAAAGATTCCATTCCTCCATGGGACCTAACAGTTATCCTTCAAGCTTTGGCCCAACTGTCCTTCGAGCCTTTAACCAAGATAGAATTTAAATTTTTGTTGTGGACAAACTTTCCTGGTCGCCATTACATTGGCTAGATGAATATCAGAGCTCCTGGAACTTTCTTCCTAACCATCTTACCTTACCTGATTTTTCATAAAGTTAGAGTATCCTTTCGGAGTAACTCTTCCTTCCTGCCTAAGGCGCTGTCCAAGACCAATCTTAACCAGTCAGTTAGCCTACCAGTCTTCTTTTCAAAATTTTCCAACAAGGGAATATAAATGCTTCATTTATTGTATGTTCATAGACAACTCAGATCCTGTATTCACAAAATTAAAGATTCAAGAAAATCAGTATAACTGTTTCCTTTTCCAAGGCTAAATTGGGAAAAGTAGTATCAAAAGTAACCTTGACCAGATGACTCACTGATTGCATTGTTTTTGTCTACAGCAGTAAAGATTTATCATTGCCAAAAGGCACACTCCCACAGATCTATGGTTATCTCATCTGCCTTTTGGTCCAGAGCATCTATAGATGACATTTATGCAGCTGCTACATAGTCCAATGTTCATGCGTTTGTAACTAAATACAGACAGGGCATTCTTTATCAGAATGGGCAGCATTTGACCACGAGGGTTGCTTCAGCTGGGGACCGTGTGTCATCATTTGAGGAACGGGTGATGTTCAACTTATGTACTCACCATAACTCTGCATCTGTGTTGCTGTTTTCATCCTTCCTCAACTTCCCACCCTCCAACACCATTCCTTTTTGATATTCTCCTAGTATGTCCTAAGAGGTTCTTCCCTGTCACTCTTGCTACGTGATCTCCAGGGCTGCTTCTTCTATTTCTTCCTTTGCTTTATCCTTGAGTTATAGTTATTTTTTCTCAAAGGATGGTAATGCTGGATAGTACATTTTTATAATGTGGTTCGCTAAATAGAGGGCAAACTCATTGTGAGGTAACTGAAGAGAAGGGGATTATGTTTAGGAGATGAGATCGAGCTATGGAGTCTAAAGTCTGTTGAAGTGGCTGAGGATGGATCCGACATCGAATCTGAGACCCATCAGTTGAGGAAGGACAAAAATAGACAACACAGATAGAGTTATGGTGAGTACATAACTGTTTTTTATTTAAGATCTTTTGCACATAATTCTTTTTTTCATTGGCAGGCATTCCATTAAATATGTTACAAAAGAGGAAGGGGTAGCTTTCAGTTTTGGAGGGGTATCTCAAAAGAAAGAAATGTTTACAAAGCCACTCTTGCACGTAAGCACCTTCTATTAGGGCCAGAATTTCAATTTTCATCATAGGTTTTTGACCATTCCTGACCCATATCCAAATCCAAAAGCTTCTGCAGTATCTCCAGCTTAGGCAAGATGTGTTTAAGACTTTCACTGGCATCATCTTAAAGATAATTTTTCGAGGTGATTGGATTATTATTATTGTTGTTGTTTCTTTTTTGTTCCCAATATAAAAAACATTCTAGATATCTCGTGTCTACAAGAATATTCTTCAGGCTGTCTCCTCTGATGTTCTTCAGGGTCACTACATGGCAGCTTTGAATGCCAAAGATGATTATAAGCATGTTCTGTTCTTTCCTCCACACAGGAGATTATTCAGATTTTTAGTTGGTGAGGTTTGCTTTCGGTTTTACCACAGGTCTAATCATCCCAATCCCCTAGGTGCTTGATTTCAATAAAGAAGCCCTCAGATTAAAGTTTTTTCACATGTACCCTTACCTGGTTCATCGTTATCTTAACCATTCAAAGGAACAGCTCTTAACAGTAAGGTTTAGTTTTGTATTTCTTGAGTTGCATAATCAATGAGACAGAGTCTGATTTTATATCTTCAGTCAAACCTTTTTCTAGGGACATTGCTTATTACCATTTCATTGAGGATTTCTTTTTCTCCCTGCACAAAAATTCATGACATGTTGACATGTTTTGTGGTGCTAGCAGACAGGGCTACTTTGATAACAGGATTCTTGTCTTCTGGGTCTTGTCTACAGATGTTCATCGTGTTTCACTGTTGCAGTCATTACTCTTGGGTTATCCTGCTGGCAGGCTACCCTCAGTCGGCCAGAATTCCAAAGTCTAGGTCCAGCATCGGTTGCTGTCGCCTCTTCCCTGATGTCAGTGCGCCAGGGGTATAAAAGATGCAGCCGATGCCATTCTCTTCAGTCTTTCTTGCCTGAAGCAAAAGCAGTTCGCAAGTGCCGGTTGGCCGACTCCTGAGATTTTCAAATCCGAATTTCAGAACCGAAGTCTTCATTAATGCTAAGTACCCCATTGGGGAAACTTTTTTCTTGCTCCAGACCAATGTCAGAAAAAGTTAACAATTGTATTTCTTGTGGGAAGCAAATACCTCATAAGGATTTTCACTCTTACTGTATTCCTTGCCTAGGCCCTGATCACAACGTTGCTAGCTGTTGGTTTTGTGCTAGATTTAACCAACGCACTATCAAGCGTCAGTTCGATTTTGCATTTCATTACTTTGGCCGAAGATTTAATTATATTATGCCGTCAGACCAGCCGACAACCGGAGTTTACAAAAACCGCAAGGACAAGGAAAAGGATAGGTATCCGAGGTCCAAAACGACGAGGAAGCCTCTGCTAGGCCAGTCGCCGGTTCTCAGTGAGGTGCTTTCGCAGCCGCTGGTGCCTGCTACCTCAGAGCCACAGGCCGCTTCCGACTCCCACGTGGAGCCGACTGGGCCCCTGGAAACTCAAGGTATTGGACACTTGGAAATCATTCCCTCAGATGGGTCCGGAGCCGCTGAGCAGGTATCGGCTTCTGAGGGTGTCTTCAGACCTACTCAACTATATATTAAGCCATCTTCAGCCTCAAAGACAAAGACTAAAGCAGCTCTAAAGACAAAGAAACAAGTACAGCATTCTCCTTCTCAGACTTCCATGCCTAAAAAAACGGATGCTCAAAATGGCCGAAGACCTAATTAGTTTGATCAGGGGCTCCCATCCCCCTCTTGATAAGAGGCCTAGGCAAGAGACAGAGTATGATTCTTCTGATCAGGTTTCTATTTCCTCTGATTCCTCTTCTGAACAGTATTACTCCATGTTTCCCTATGAGGATTCTGATGCTGAAGAATCCATTCCTTCCGCCTCTCCTCCTGAGGATTATTCTTTTGGGGAAACCCTGCGTACCATGAGGGAGCATTTCCACTGGGAGAGCCAAGATTATTCTGAATCTAAGAAAAGGCTCAGAGACTTTCTGCTACTTCCTCAGCACAGACCCCTTGCTATTCCACCTGTTCTGGACATTGTAGATGATGTATTTTCAGAGTCCAGCCTGTCCCCTGACTCTTTACCCCCTGCACCTGCTAAGCCAGATAGATACTACAGAGTCCTGGATTCTCATAAATTCCTATATAAAAACCCCGCTGCTGACCCAGAAACTATTTCTCAGGGTCCCAAAGGGGTTAAAGCTTCCACTGCAAAAAATCCTGTTCCCTCTGATAGGGATTCTAGGGCTCTAGACAGATGGTGGAAAAAAGTCTACACTTCTGCTACCCTGGCTGTAAGGGCTTTAAATTGTCAGTTTCATATGCTTAAATATCAGCAATATTTAATGTCACTGCTTAAACAGAAAATGTTGACAAATACTGAATGTTCAGAGAACAAGGAATTGCAGGATTTATTGCATGCAGCTGAACAAGTGAGAAAGCATACTTTGCAATGTGGTTATGATTCACTGGAGGCCTCTTGCAGGGCCGCTGTTACAGGTTCTGTTATTAGGAGGCATGCTTGGTTAAAGGAACAGAATCTGCCTGATCATGTTAAAGCAAAATTATTAGATTCACCATTACAGCATGATACTTTGTTTGGTACTAAAGCAAAAGAGGTGTTGAAAAAAATGGAGGATAAAGCAAAATCCATGCAGACAGTCAAGGATTTCTTACAGGTACAGTCACCCAGGTTTAGCAGGAACTGGCCCTCTAAAAATTGGTTCTTTTCAGTGTCAGACAGACCACAAAGAGGCAGATACAGGCGTCCCAGAGGCAGATCTCAGCCCCAAGGCTCATACAGGCCTAAACAATGGGGTGCTCCTACCACCAAAAGCGGAGAAGACAAATCACAACCTTACAGGAAACAGTCCCAATGACTTTCCTGTACCAGATCCAAGCACTTTTAATTTGGCAGCCCCCTTAGGGGGAAAACTAGCACTTTTTTCATCAAATTGGCAAATGGTTACCCAAGACAAATGGATCCTGAACGTAGTGTCCCAAGGCTACAGATTCCATTTTCACACCCTACCAAGGTCAAAAAGTATGCCAGACCTGCCACACAATCAATGGGCAGAGGCACAAAAACAAATTACAGCCCTCATGGACATGAGGGCCATTCAGCAAGTACCACAACAAGAGCAGGGGCAAGGATTTTACTCCAGACTCTTTCTAGTACCCAGAAAGGACAAAACCTGGAGACCAATACTGGACCTGTCTATACTAAATACGTTTCTGGAAGTTCCAAAATTCAGGATGTTGACTCTACAGCAGCTACTGCCCATGCTGGGCAAGAAGGCTTGGCTCGTAACTTTGGACCTAAAAGAGGCATACCTGCATGTCCCAATCAGACAATCTTGCAGAAGATACCTCAGATTCATAGCTGGCTCAATGCATTACCAATTATCTGCACTGCCCTTTGGCTTATACTGCGCCCAGGGTCTTTACAAAATGCCTGGCACCAAAAATTGTGTTTTTCAGACAAAAAGGAATTCAAATATATCCCTACTTGGACGACTGCCTAATTCAATCAGAGAACAAAGACATTCTTCTGAAGCATCTGGTGTTTCTGAAAAGATTACTAATTGGCCTAGGGTACACAGCAAACGAAAATAAATCAGAACTAGTGCCCTCTCAAGAGATAATATTGCTAGGTGCAAGCTTAAATACAACTGCCCAGATAGCTTATCTCATGCCAGACAAACAAAAGCAACTGACTACTTACTTCAAGAAATTGGCAACAAAAACCCACTTATCTGCAAGGAAACTCCTGCAGGCCTTGGGTTTCGTGGCATCTTGCATTCTACTAATTCCATATGCCAGACTGCATATGAGGAAACTACAATGGTATCTAAAAAGTGTTTGGACTCAGCATTGCCACAGCCTGGAGACAGTAATTGCACTCTTTCCCTGCCTGCAGCAGGAGTTTCGATGGTGGGCAGAAGTCTGTCACCACAACAAGGGTCTGCCATTCAGATTACCCACAGCCAGACAGACATTGACAGCAGATGCATCAGATTACGCCTGGGGGGCCCATACGGCAGGAGAATGTATTCAGGGCACATGGCCTGCAAACCAGATGCATCTTCACATCAATCAAAAAGAGATGCTAGCTGTTCAAAATGCCCTGACAGTTTTCAAGGTCCTGCTTCATCCAGGACAGTTACTGATAAAGACAGACAACACTACGGTCATGTGGTACATAACAAGCAGGGAGGTACACATTCCTACCCCCTCTGCAGACAAGCAATGACCTTATGGAACACAGCATTGGTTTTCAAGTTCACCTGCAAGCACAATTCCTGCCAGGAAAAACAAATACTCTGGCAGACGAACTAAGCAGAAACCTCATGGATCCCCACGAATGGCAACTGGATCCACAAGTCTTCAGCATGATAATAAGGAAATGGGGATGCCCAGACATAGATCTATTTGCCTCCCCTCACAACTGCCAATTGCAGAGATTTTGCACAAGGATTTATCACAAGCAAGCATGGAAAGTGGACCCCCTATCCTTCAGCTGGAAAAATCTAACGGTATATGCTTTTCCCCCACTGCCTCTCCTTCCCAGGGTACTCCAAAAGGTCAGACAAGAGAAGCCAAAAATTATACTGATTGCACCAGACTGACCACGCCAGCACTGGTACCCAATCCTAAAGAGCTTGTCTCAAGGTCCAGCATGAATATTGCCTCAGACTTCTCACTTACTGACCCAACAAAACAATCAGATCCTGCACAGCCAACTCAGGGGCTTAAATCTGGCAGCATGGCGGATAATGTAGCCATTCAGAACACTCCTCTTTCAAAAGCTGTTATGGATGTTATCTTGGAGGCCAGGAGGTCCAGTACCAGAAAATCTTATGCAGAAAAATGGAAGAGATTCTGTGCTTGGAACCAGGAACAAGGCAGTGACACGTGTGTACCAAATATCCCTCAGATTTTACAATACCTAACTGAGATGCTGAACAAAGGCCTTTCTTTCTCATCAATTAAGATTCATGCCTCTGCCATTTCAGCCCATTACAATACAGAACCACCTATCTTTTCTCATCCTTTAATAAGGCAGTACCTCAGAGGGGACAAAAACATTTGAGCACCAATTCCGGCCTGGGACCACAGTTATGTTTTGGAAAAACTCACATTGCCTCCTTTTGAGCCAGCATCAACAGCAGATATAAAATTCTTATCCTGGAAAACAGCTCTGCTCCTAGCAATAACCTCTGCAAGGCGAGTCTTGGAGTTACAAGCACTCATGGCTGTGGAACCTTTCATCATTTTTCATCCAGACAGGGTTTTTCTGAGGACAAACCCTACATTTATGCCTAAGGTGGTGTCCAGTGTGGCCCTTAACCAAACCATTCACTTGCCTACCTTTTATCCTAATCCACAGAACAAGGGTGAGAAAATTCTACATTCTTTGGACATACACAGGCAGTTACGCTTCTACTTGGACAGAACTAAAGCTTTCAGAAAGACTGAGCAACTTTTAGTGTCATATGCTGCAGGATCACAAGGAATGGCTATCTCAAAACAGACTATTTCTAAATGGATAGGCCATTGCATCCGTTTCTGCTATTTTCAACATGGCAAATCAGTGCCTAAGGGCATTATGCCTCATTCCACCAGAGCAGCAGCCACTTCAGCAGCCTTCCTCAGAGGAGTACCAACCAAAGATATATTAGAAGCTGCAACTTAGAGTTCAGGGCACACCTTCACAAAGCACTACCACTTACCTCTTTACTCTAAGCCCAGAGCAGGCTTTGCCACTGCAGTTCTGCAGGGCCTCATAGCCTCTCCTAACCCTATTTAGCCCAGCCGCCCTTCCTCAGCTTTGGGATTCAACCCAAGAGTAATGACTGCAACAGTGAAACACGATGAACATAGTACAGTTGTGTACCTACCATAAATGTAGATGTTCGAGTGTATTCACTGTTGCAGTCCAGGTTACCCACCCACCATCCCCCTTTTCTTTGCTGGGACTTATCTGCACTTCTCTATCCTATACAACCTATTTGGTGTATTTGCTTGTAGATGAAGGAAATGTTATTTTTGTGCATGCATTTTTATTGGCATATTTTTCAGCCTACCAATTTGGGGGCACCTGACATCTGTGGCAAGAAAAACTGAAGAAAATGGCATCAGCTGCATCTTTTATACCCCTGGCGCACTGACGTCAGGGAAGAGGTGACAGCAACCAACGCTGGACCTAGACTTTGGAATTCCGGCCGACTGAGGGTAGCCTGCCAGCAGGATAACCCAAGAGTAATGACTGCAACAGTGAATACACTCGAACATCTACATTTATGGTAGGTACACAACTGTACTTTTTTATGATAATTCATTATACAGGGCTCTCTAAGAGGAAGTTTCAGCACTACCTGGTTATTAGCATTTGTTTACAAGAATTGCCAGTCTGGGCTTAAGGATTATTGTTTTGAAGAGAGGCTGTAATGTTAACAGTGCATGGTTTGTGGCTGGGTAAAGAGCAATATAGAAGGGCCGTGATGTGGATGAAAAATGAAGGAAGATTAGCAAAGGTAGTGAGCCAGGAGTTGTTGAAGGAAAGTAGCAGGGTGTAATAAAAATAATGGGATGTGAGAAGAGTGGTAAGGAAAGGGTAAGTGGTTTTGGGAGAAAGGATAATAGAGGTACAGGTTGTAGGTGTAATATATCAGCATAGATAAGGATAAGGATAAGGTAATTGAGAGCATAGCTCAGAATACACTGCATCGATGGATAGACGTTTTTGTCTGGCTAGGAGTTGAGCAGGAACATAGCCATTTGCTCATTAGGTGTTGTTTTAAATGAAAAGTGAAAGATTTCACTTCAGATATTTGTTAAAGGGTGAGGGGGATGATGTTCCAGATTATAGAGATGTAGGAGGAATAGCGAACGCAGCCAGCAGAGTTGTTTGATTTTAGTTATTAAGCATAGTTTTTTTTTATTTACTGAATGAAGAAGTCTGTTTGGTGAGCACTGTTGAACGATTTGAGTTAGGCTAGGGCATTTTTCAGGTTTGTGAATAAGGTTATGTCTGGTAAGTGCTTCCTACAGAGTCAGGGAGTGAGACAGTTCTATCCATTTTACCTACTTTCATGCTACACATTGGGGAGATTTGTATGTCACATTAGCAGAAAATTCATTTACTTTTTTTTGTAGCAGTGCTCAAAGAGATTGGTGTAGGCTGCCTAAAGATTAATGAGAATAGGGACTCTGTAGATGGAAGTTGGAGGAAAATTAAAGCAGTGTATTTTCTAGCATTGTTTATTAGGTTAAGTTTTCTCTGGCAGAGGAGGATTTTTTGAGAGTTTTATTCCATCCTTTGCATGGTAGTCAAATTTCAAGTTATCAATTATTACAACTAGTATCTTAGTGTGGGTTACTAATTCAAAGTTTGTGTAGGTTACAGAGAAGAGGGATTTCTGGGAAAGAATTTTTTAGGATGAATAGGATTAGCTTGAATTTTTGGGGGCTTTGAATGAAGTTGGAAATCGGCCATGTTTCAACAGAACTGAATTAATACAAGGATGCAATTGACTGAAGCAACTGAAGGCATTTTTTTTCTCCCCCCTCTATCTGAGCTTCTTACAGTAGGTATTTGGACTGAGATGGGGGGGGGCATACTTTGAGTCCATATGAATACAGAACATACTGTCCCCTTCTCAAGCAAGAGTGCTTATAAAGTTAAAAGGAAATTTTGGCAATGAAAGTTGCTTTGAAGGCATTCAAACTTTGTCTGCACCTGGGGTACTTTGTTTTATACAATACCACAAGGCACTGTCCTATAACATATCTTGTAAGGCTGTGAAAGCTTGTGATAGATTTAAGAAAAGAGTGTATTTCGCTGCCACTGTTTAGGATTCTTAATTGTCAAGCTCTCATGTTAAAATTCTTGCTTGTTTTTGAAAATATGAGAAACTTTATTGCCAATTTTCTTTCTTCTGAAGACAAATATTCTTGAAATACCCTTATTGCTTATATGTCTCCAGTAACCAAACATTTCTTTGAAATGTTCTTATGACTCAGCTGATGCCACTTCCAGAACAGCAGCTACTGAGTTCATTATATGAAGGTTTGCATGGATATATTTTCAAAATTTGACTGAAGACGTTCAAGCTGAAAATTTGAATTCTCCCCTTGATAAGGAAGTTGTAATTGAACTATTTGATGTTTATTATATTGATCACTACAGCAGTAGCCTAAGCTGTATGGGTTATAGGTTCATAGGTTCATACTAGGCTATCTGCCCTAGGGCATTTATAAGCCTAGCCAGTGTGTTTGGCTTTTGCCACCCATTTTAAATGAATTTTGCTATGCCCTTTTTCGAGGTTAGTATACTGTGCCTCCGTCTAACAGTGACACAGAAGTGATACCCGGGGTAAACCTACGATCTCCCATCCACTCATCAAGATTCCTCTTGAAGAGAGTCAATGAGGGACTCTGCCTAACCTGGACTGGGATTTTATTCCAGAGTGAAGGGAGCCTCTGGGTTATGAATCTGTCCCTCCAGCATGTCCTATTTATTTCAGTCCTGAGGTTCAAGTTTCTCTAGCGCGTAGCTCGATGGGATTTGGATTTTCTGAGGTGCAGCATGTCCATTAATTCCGGGTTGGACATGGCTTTATACGTCAGGCACAGATCGCCTCTGAGCAGGCGGTATGCCACTAAGTAGAGCTGGAGTTTCTTTACCCGGGCAGCATGTGGCATCTGTTTGAGCCCTTTGATCCTCTTGGTGAGGTACTTTTGGGGTTTTTCCAGTTGCTGCAGGTGTCTGGTAAGGTACATCCCAAAAGGGGCATTGTACTCAATTGTGGGCCTGATGAGGGATGAGTAAAGAGGCACAATGACCTCCCCTGATCTAGATGTGAATCCCTTCATGATTAGGTGGGCTATATAAAATGTTTTTCTAACCACTTTGGACACGTGGTTGTCAAATGAGAGATTGCTGTCAACTTGGGTCCCCAGGTCCCTAATTACTTCTTCCGTACTTAATGGATTACCACCTATGTGGTAATTTGTGGGCACTTTGTTTTTGCCAAAGGGGATGACTATACATATTTTGGCGTTTAGCTTGAGGCCATGGCTCTGGCACCAGTTGTCTGTTTCTATGAGGCCCTTTTGTAGGATGCTTGTGTCTGCTGGAGAGTCGATTATGGCGCCTAGTTTGCAGTCATCTGCGAACTTGGTCAGCCACAGTCCTTCCATGTTGGCCTGTACCTCTGAGAAATATATACCGAACAAGAGAGGTCCCAGGACTGAGCCTTGTGGGACGCCACTTGTAATTGGTTTGGAGTCTGTCATGGCTCCAGCAATTCTAACCATGTGGGTTCTGTCCTTGAGCCAGTTTGCAACCCATCTAGTGACATAGGGGTTTATATTTAAGCTGGTGAGCTTATCTATAATGCCCTAGTGAGGTATTGTATCGAAGGCTTTTGCGAGGTCCAGGTAGTCTGTGTGAACCACCTTCCCCTCGTCAATGGCCTTGGTGACTGTTTCAGAAAAATTGACCAGGTTTAAGAGACATGATCTGCCCTTAACAAAGCCGAACTGGGTAGGATCCAGTGTCTGTAGGTCCCCAATATCTTTATTTATAAGGTCCATGATGATCCTATCCATAGCTTTGCAGACCTAGTCAGGCTTATGGGGCGATAGTTTCCAGGATCCGTTGGGGCACCACCTTTGTGGAGAGGGACCACTGTTGCTGTACTCCACTCTTTGGGTACATATCCTGTAGTAAGGCTGAGATTGAACAGTAGTTTTATGTTTGGGTTTAGCTCTTATTGGAGTTTATGTAGGACGCAGCCCGGGACACCGTCTGGTCCCATTGATGCTGTGTTTTTTGCTTTGGAGAGGGCGGCTCTTACCTGAGCATCTGAGATGTCAGGGGTGCAGCACTCTGCTGGGATAGATATTTGCCCTTTTGGTGAGGAGGGGGGGGGGAGAAGTTTGCACTGAACCTGTCAGCTAGGATGTTGGCAATGTCTGTGGGTTCGTGTATTTTTGTCATTTTGGACTAATTCTGAGCATATCTGGTAATTCCCACCCAGGTTCCTAACATAACTAAAGAAAGCCTTGTGATTATCCTTAGTGTCCTGTGCAATTTTTCTCTCAAAGCTGGCCTTAGACGATTTTATGAGTGCCCGTAGTTTTTTGCTAATACTGTTCAGAGATGCCTTCCCTTTTTGGGATTTTGCTCTATTATGTAGTAGCTTCCTCCTTCTGTTGTATAGTTTGTTTATGGCTGGGGTCCACCAGTCAGGACGCCTGCCTTTGGAGGATTGGGTCTTGGTTTTATTTGGGATTCCATGATCCATGCATTCCTGAAGGTGTTCATAGAATGCATTTATAAAGGATTCTGCGGTCTGGGCCATATTTTCCACAGGCCCTGGGGCTTTGAAGGATTACACCTCGGTTTTGAGGAGTGTGAAATTTGCTTTAGAGAATTTTTTCACTGTGGTTTTCTGGGCAGTGGGTGAGGTCGGGATGTGAATATCCAGTGCGATTAGTTTATGGTCTGATCTTACCAGTGAGGGATACACTTCTGGTCTGGAGCATAGAGCCCCCATGTTAGTGATGATCAGGTCCAGTATGTTTTCCTCTCTTGTGGGAGTGGTAACAAGTTGTTCCATAGCATTTGAGTTTATAGATTCTAGGAACCTTTGGGCTAGGGTGTTGGAGCTAGAGTAATGCTCCCAGTCTATGTTTGGGTAGTTGAAGTCACCCAATATAATGGTGTTTGGAGAGACCTTCAGATTTTCCAGTGTTCTCAGGAAGGCCGAGTGGAGTTCCTGGGTTTGGGAGGGTGGTCTGTAGCAGGCTATAAACTGGAAGGCAGTTTTACCCACTGTTAGTTGCACATGGATAGTCTCTGATGCTTCGTGCTGTGCCACCAACCTGGAGGTGTGGGTATCTTTGACGAATATTGATACTCCCCCTCCTTTTGTGGATCGGTCCAAGTTTTGGGGCCGAAAAGCATGGTATGAGGTATAACCTGGTAGTGCTGGGGTGCGCTCAGGAGCCTTGAACCAGGTTTTTGTTACTGCACAGATATCGATGTTCTCCATGCTAAGGAGAGTTTCGAGTGCATGCATCTTGAGGTTTAGACTTCTGGCGTTGAGTAGCATTACTCTTAGTTTCTTATCCCTTGTGATACCTATGGAAGTGGGTTTGTCTTTTGAGCCTTGCCTAAAAAAAGGCACTATGGGGGTGGCAAGAGCCTTTGCCAATATCCGAAAGTCCAGGGGTGACAGGTGCAAGCCATCCCTAGCGAAGCATCGTGGCTTGTCGAGCATGTCATCCCAGGCTGACAGGCATTGGATCCCCTTTGAATGACACCAATACTTAAGCCAATTGTTGAAATTGATCATCTTGTCTTCATATTGTGGCATCATTCTTGGTGAGGGTAAGATGCTACTCAAGGTCAGGGTCATACCGGCCTGGGCTACATGCTAAGAGAGCTCCTCTATGTCTCTTTTCATGTAGTCCAGGAAGGTACGTCTCAGGTCATTCACACCAGCATGGACAATGACTGAGTCATATTTGTACTTGCCTTGGAGTGACCTGAGTGCTTGTGTTATGTGGCGTATCCTAGCGCCCGACAGGCAGCTTCACCATGGCCTTCTCCTTGTTCAGCCTGGTGAGCGGGACGTCAGTGTGCCTGACGATAGAGTCACCTATTAACAATTGTATCAGGTGTGTTGTTTAGCCTTAAGGGCTGTGACTGTTCGGCACACAGGCTTTGTGAGCTATGTGTTTTGTTTTGGGGTAGCAGTTGCTTGGGTGTCTGCTTTGGAGGTCTCTGCTGCTTAGGCAGATTTTTATTTCAAGCCTCCGAGTATGTTTTTGTGTGTTTATGTGTTTGGTTTGCTGTCGTGTTAGGTCTATGTGAGACTAGAATTGTAGTGAGTGTGATTTCCTTCTCCTCCTGACTGGTTACGCCAGTACTGAGTTGAGAGAGCTTAGCCTCCAGTTTGGCTATATGGTTGCATCTCTCACATGTGTTGGAATTTGTTGGGAGGAGGAGAGGGTTGTCTGTGTGCATGAGGCAGTTGTAACATTGCCTCAAGATTCCCAGATTCACCAGCTGAACCGGAGAGGAGATTGACAACTGACCTTTGGACATGCTAGAATAGTATTAGGAATTCCTTTATAATTGAAAAAAAGGGCCAATGGGGAACAAGGTACTCAGTGGAAGTTTGTGAGGGTGTAGTGCTTTTAATTTTTTATTGCTGACTTATATAATTGCGTTAGTGAGCAAGTGCCAGGCTTTAGAGTAGGAATAGGGTGTTTATTATGAGAACTAGATCAGTTCTAAGGGAAAAAGTGAAGAGCAGACTTTGTGGAGCCGAGAATGGTTTAAACCTAATTAAGCGGAGCTGCCCGATGCTGCACTATGTGCAAAATTGCGCAAAGCCGCGCCAAAGTGGGTTTTATACAGAGGACTTGAAAGAGCTACAAATTGGCCCAAAACGGCCAATAGACTACCAGATTCTTGTGCTGGGAACACTCCTCCAGGGATAGATAGGCTGCTCTAAGCTCCCCACTGCCACTGGTGAACAAAGAAGCCTCCCTTTATCCAAGAAAGGAAATGGGCAACACAGAACTTTTCCAAAAGTCCAGAATACAGCAAAGCCTGTATTTGGACTACTCTAGGTCAGGAAAGACGGGAAACAAGGATAATTTTTTTTTCTTTTTTGCAACAAACAGCAGGAAAATGCAATAAATATGTAACACAGTCTAGCACACTTGAGTGTGTAGCCTCAAAAGGTAAATGCAACATACAAGACAAACTTTGAAAGTGCAGGTGCAAAAACAACTTTAAACAGTTTAAAACAGTTCAAGAAGCAGAAATACTTGCAGTTTAGCTAGATTGGACAATCGCCCAGGTAGTAACAGGAAAAAAAAAACACTTTTATCAGGTTAGCAGTCACTCTTTTAGCCTCTCTGCTGCTAGCCACCACTCTGCAGGACCACGAGGAGCTTGGCTGAGTAGTAACAAGTGCAGAAACCGCGCCAAAGCGGATTTTATACAGGGGGGACTTGAAAGAGCTACAAATTAGCCCAAAACGGCCAGTAGACTACCAGATTCTTGTGCTGGGAACACTCCTCCAGGGATAGATAGGCTGCTCTAAGCTCCCCACTGCCACTGGTGAACAAAGAAGCCTCCCTTTATCCAAGAAAGGAAATGGGCAGCACAGGAACTTTCCAAAAGTCCAGAATACAGCAAAGCCTGTATTTGGTCTACTCTAGGTCAGGAAAGACAGGAAACAAGGATAATGTTTTTGTTTTTTGTCTTTTTTGCCACAAACAGCATGAAAATGCAATAAATATGTAACACAGGCTAGCGCACTTGCGTGTGTAGCCTCAAAAGGTAAATGCAACAAACAGGACAAACTTTAAATTACAAGCGGAAAATCGCGCTAAAGCTGGCTTTAAAGCAGGGGGTTAGAAAAAGATAGGAAATGGCCCAAAACGGCCAATAAGCTACAAGTCACTGGGCTGGAACCACTCCTCAAGGGACAGATAGGCTGCTCAGAGCTCCCCACTCTCACTGGTGAACAAAGAAGCTTCCTCCTATCCAAATAAGGATATGGGCAACACAGGAACTATGACACAGCCCAGAGATCAGCAGTACCTGAAAACTGGACTATTCTAGTTCAGTAAAGGCGGGAAACAAGGATATATTTTTTTTCTTTTTTTTACAAAGTAGCAGAAATTAGGTACAGAAACACAGTACATGCTTTAATTCGGCTAGCGCACTTGAGCGTATAGCCTACCAGTTAAACTAAGCAAAAGCAAACTTTAAAAGTGCAAAAAACTCAGAAATACAGGCAGGAATGCAATAAAACAACTTTGCAGAGCTTATTTAGTTAAAGAAACAGAGAAGTCTATATATACAGAAAAGCAGCTAAAACACACAAACACTTCAGATGCAGTGCAACCTAGAGCACTTGAGTTGTAGCAATATTAAGGCAATTACAGTTATAATAAATGCTCTGAAATATACTCTATATTTCCAAAATGTTTGAGAAGCACAGTCAGAACACGAGATTCAGGCAAAAAAAATGTTTTTTTTTTTTTTGAAAGGGAAAAAGAAACAGAAGGCTTTATCCAATGTTCTCTCTGTATTAGGTAGAACAAACCAATGACACTAGACTGGGAGGACAGTCACAGATCAAATTTACAGTAGGGGCGGGCAACTGCAAAGCCACCAAGTATAACAGCAAGACACCAACAGGGACGGGGGGTGGGGACAAAAACAATAGCCTACAGACAGTAAGCACTAGAGAAAGCCACAAACGAAAGTTTTTAAGCAGATAAAGATTTGTAAAGATACAGAATGCTTTTAACTGCAAACAAATCAGTTACTTGTGCAGATTAGTTAATAGCAATAAAATACACTCAAAGACTAAAAAGCAGGCAATAAAAGTGCTATATATTAATTGTTAGAAACAATAATCTGTATAAATAATCGAAAAAAAAAATCAGGATACTTATTTATTTCAGCTAACAGTTGTGGTTAACAACTCTCATCCACTCTGCTCAGTGTGTATAGACCTTATGTCTTGCTGGCGAGCTTCCAAAGCTTCAGGGCACCTTCCACATGTCCAAACCGTCAGGGTGCTCTTGTTGAGCTGACTAAAAGGCATGTTTGAAGGCAGAGCCCTCCAAAGCTTTACATTTGCCAGAGAGTATGCTCCTCTGAGACTTTCAAGGATCAACTGACAGCTTGTGCTTTCCTTTGCTGTGCATATAGGTTCCCTTTTTGGAGAAAATCCTTCAGTTTTCTTCATTTTGTTGATATTCTTCAGGAAGGTTATTTTAAAGCTAGGAGTGTTGTATTTTAATGAACTGTTTTGAGACAGTAATGTAATTTAATGGAGCACTTGTTTACTTTTCTTTCAGTTTAAAAATAGTGTAAAGTAACTGAAAACGTTTTTTTTTGTGTGTATGGCATAGTGTTTTGAAGTTTGTTTCTGTCAAAAAAGTAACTTTTGTGGATTGGTAGTATTTGCTGGCAATTGCTGCTTGTCTTCCCCAGGAAAGGGGCACCATTTTCATCTTGACTGTGGAACAGACTACCATTCCTTCATTCATCTTTCTTCCATCCACAAAAAGATAAAGTTAAGCAAACAATTTGCCTCAGCCACAGGTGGGTGACTCTGCTGTGGCCATTTGTTGTATCTTAGACCACTCATCTTTTACACTGGATCCCTTGGTGTAGAACCTACAGCCACTAGGGACTTGGGGGTTAACCACATACTCTGGCTGTTGAGATCCCCTCGGTGGGCAAGGAAGAGATGCACTTTTCAGACATGGGAGAGGGAACAGGGTAGGTTTCCCTTTTGTAACAGAATGCTCTACCCATCCATGGGGCGCAGCTGCTACCACTAGTTTACATGGTTGGCCACATTTCTCCTGTCAAAAAGAAACAGAAAATCAAGAATGTATCTGCTGCTCTTCACATTTCTTTGGATATGAGCAGTTTACTGGGTATAGCTCAGGGTTTAATTCTATTGATCCTTTTTGTAAAGTAGTTTCTGGTAAAAGAAAGAAAAAGATTCCTGTTTTCCTGAAGAAATTCAAGATTCTGCATCTGAAGAGGAAGATGCATGGAAGGATACTGTGTTTTTCCTCAGATTTCTGTTTTTCTCTGTGAGGTTTTCTCTTTCTTGAGACTATTCTGAGAATGTAGCCACGCAAACCTCAAAGCAGTTATTCCAGTGGAAGAACACTGAAGGTTTTCAGTTCCCTCCGAAAATAGTTTTTACAGGATTTTCCAGAGCCTTTACCATTCCTGATGCTTTAAACTGAGTGTGTGTGTGTGTGTGTGTGTGTGTGTGTGTGTGTGTGTGTGTGTGTGTGTGTGTGTGTGTGTGTGTGTCTGTGTGTGTGTGTGTGTGTGTGTGTGTGTGTGTGTGTGTGTGTGTCTGTGTGTCTGTGTGTCTGTGTGTGTGTAACTATCTGCAAATTTCCTGGTAGTCAGCCATTTGCCCCTAAAAAGTCAGAAAGGATGTATAAAGTTCTTTAGTCTTTTAAATTTTTATGCACTGTTCCCAAACCTGACCCAGCAGCTATAGCTTTAGTTGATTCCTCTGCTACTAAGCACTTGGGTAATTTCAGGCCTATTCATTTTGATAAAGATTTGACAAAAAGTATATACTTCTGCAACTTTGATTTTCAGTATTTTGAATCGTCGGACTCGTATGTTAATTTTTTTCTGACAAATTGTAAAAGTATGGGGGATGTTTTATAGCCAGTTTCTTCTTGTGAGGAAAAATCTGCTTTAAATATCTTAGTTTCTTCTATTGCACAGGTCACTACTCATCGTTTGCAGTAAGTGTGTGACTCTGTTGATACTTCTTCCAGGCTATGACCACTGGTTTGAGGAGGTTTGCATGGCTACATTTTCACAACCTCCCAGAAGATGTTAAAATGAGATTTTAAATTCTCCCTTGGATAGAGATTTAATGTTTGGCCCCAAAAAGTGTGACGAAAGGGACACACACTGATCCAGGGAATGTCTAAGATCTTCAGCCCTCCTTTTCCAAGTTGTCCAAGGGATTTTGTATCTCCTCATCCAATTTTGGCAAAAAAAGAAAATAATCTCAACAAAATTGAGGTAAATAGATTTTTAAGAAGAAATGGCAAGGGTGTTTCAAAAACAGGTCTTGAACCTCCCAAAACCAAAGACAGTCCAATAAGTCTGAAAGAGACATTGTGACCTCTCCTACCCTTGGCCCCCTTTTTTTCTTCCAGAAAATCTGAATCACCATTTTTCTGTTTGGCAAAAAATTATTTCAGACAAATAGGTTTTGAAAATCATTCCTCGATGATACAAATGGCAGTGGAAGGAAATTCCAACTTTCCAGGAGGTCATTCCTCATCCTCCAGATCACACACTTTTATTTACACCTGTTCTTCATCACATGCTGCCCCCAGAAATGATAAAACCATTTCCTCATTCCCAGGTTGGGAAGTTTTTTCCAAGGTTGTTTCCAGTGCCAAGGAAAGAGAATGCTTGGAGGCCAGTTGTGGATCTTTCTTTTCTAAACCTGTTTGTGATGGTGCCCTAATTCAAAATGATATCACTTCACAACCTGTTCTCCCCCTTTCAAGTTTCCTGATAACACTAAACTTGAAGATGCTTATCATCACATCCCTATTCATCCAGAATTCAGAATTTTCTTAAAGTTTTCTGTGCCTGAATCACATTATCAGTTCTCCGCCTTACCCTTTGAACTGTTCACTGAACTGAGTTCACAAAGTGACTAGCTCCAGTTATAGATCATAGCAGACTACAGTGCATCCAAGGGCTATACAGATTTTTTTTCCATATGTAGATGACTTATCTTTGCAGTCTTTTTCAAAGTGTTAATTTCTGTCTTGGGTGAGAGATCTCTTACACAAGCTGGGATTCCAAGAGAACTTGAAAAGTCTTTCTTGACTCCTTCACACAGAGATGTTTTCCTGGGATGTCAACTAGACACATCAGTTCAAATACTTTTCTTCCACAGGAAAAAAAGTAGATGTTCTGCATGTTTCACTGTTGCAATCATCACACTTGGGGTATCCTGCCAGGGGTAGCCCTCAGTCTTCCCAAATACCAGAGGCTTAGTATTTTTGTATCGGTTGCTGTCACTCCAGGACTGACGTCAGGTCATCAGTGGTATAAAATCAGGCAGCTGACGCTATTACATCAGTCTTTCTTGCCGAGGAACTCGAAGCAGAAGCAGTTCGCTCGAGTGCCGGTTGGCCGCTACCTGAGTTTTCATTTCCAAATTGAAGTTGAAGTCTTCTAAAGCTAAGTACCCCGTTGGGGATCCTTTTTTCTTGCTCTAACTGATGTCAGAAAAAGTTAACCATTGTCTCGCCTGTGGAAAGCAAATGCCACACTGTGACTTAATTCTTACTGCGTCACCTGTTTAGGCCCAGACCACGATGCCCCCCCCCCGCTCTCGCTTTTGTGCTTTGTTCAACGCCAGAACTATACATCATTGGGCCCTAATTGTAGCTAAATATTTTCGCTCTCAGTCCTCTTATTCCGATATGGCTTTGGTAAGCCATTCGACTACCGATCTTCCAAAAAAACCTAAGGATAAAGACGGAGACAGACTGCACAGGTCCAAAACTGCCGACGATGCTTCTGTTAAGCTAGTCATCAGTTCTACGGTCCTCAGTGAGGCGCTTTCGCAGCCCCTGATGCCCGCTTCTGTGGATTCACAGGCCGCTACCGAGACCCATTCGGAGTCCAGTATGCCACAAGACTCTTCTTCGACTAAGGATCCTGTGGATGTCTCTACCTTGGATGGGTCCAGAGCCGCTGAGCAGGCATCGGCTTCCGAGGAAGTTCTTCGCACTACCAATACTCGACACAAACAGACGACTTCTTTCGCATCTTCAGTTCTTTCTAAAACTACCAGGTTTCTAAGGCCCAGGGTATGAACTACGCCTAAAAAAACAATGACCCAAGCTCAGGCACCTGCTTCCATGCCTCAATCTCAAATGCTTAAAATGGCAGAATACCTTATTATACTTATTAGGAGAAGCCAGGCTACCCCATCCAAAAGAAAGAGACTTGTCCCCAGTAGTTTTATCTGAACAGGAGTTCATGACTGAGGTTTCAGAATATGAAGACATGCAACCCCTCTCTGCTTATGAGGATTCTGATGAAGAGGAATCCATTCCTTCTGCCTCTCCTCCCGAGGATTTTTCATGTGGTGAAACCCTACATACTTTAAGGGAGCATTTCCAATGGGAATGTCAGGACTATCCTCAAGTCAAAAAAAGGATTCAGGGAATTCTTAGATTTATCACAGCACAGACCTTTAGCCATTCCTCCTGTCCTGGATGTTGTGGATGATGTTTTTATGGAATCCAGTTTGACTCCTGACACCTTTCCTCTTGCTCCCAGGAAACCTGACAGGTACTACAGAGTCCCTGACTCTCTCAAATTCCTTTTCAAAAATCCTGCTGCTGACCCAGAGGTCATCACCCAAGGACCTAAAGGAATTAAAGCAACCTCAGCTAATATTCCCACCCCCTCAGGCAGGGATTCTGAACTTTAGACAGATGGGGTAAAAAAGTATACACCTCTGCAACTCTTGCTATTAGAGCACTAAATTGTCAGTTCCACATGCTGAAATATCAGCAGCATACCATGGAACCCCTCAAACAAAAAATATTTTCCTTTCCTGCTTGTGCAGAAAATAAAGAATTACAAGAGCTTATGCATTCTGCAAGCCAAGTTACTAAGCACACCTTGCAATGTGGCTTTGATGCCCTAGAAGCATCTTGCAGGGCAGCAGTCACTGGTTCTCTCCTTAGAAGGCATGCTTAGCTTAAGGAATAGACCTTGCCAGACCATATCAAATCAAAATTATTGGACACACCATTGAACAAAGACAATATGGCACCAAGGCAGAAGAGGTCTTAAAAAAGATGGAAGAAAAAGCTAAATCTATGCAGACAGTTACAGACTTTTTACAGGTCCAGCCTCCGAGGTTCAGTAGGCATTGCCCCTCCAAGCACTGGTCCTTTCCGGCCCCCTCCAGGCCAGCTCAGCCAAGACCCAGGGAAAGCAGACCCCCCCCCCTAGACAGCAGTCCCAGGCAATGCAAAAATCTAAGCAATGGAGTTCCTCCTCTTCAAAAACAGGGAGTGTTAAGCCACCCCCTTATGATAAGAACTCACAATGACTTTACACCTCCACCCCTTACCTCTGCCCACCTGCTTGTGCCCCTAGTAGGAAAACTCTCCTTCCATGCAAACAACTGGGCCTCTGTTACCAACGGCCGATGGGTCATCAACATAGTGTCCCAGGGATACAGATTTTATTTCCACACTCTGACAACCGCAAAAGGGTTCCCAGATCGTCCTCCAAACCAGTGGGCAGAGGCCAAAAAGCAAGTCCATTCCCTGCTCTCCATGAGGGCAATACAGCATGTTCCTGCAGACCAGATAGGCCAAGGTTTCTATTCCAGACTCTTCCTGGTACCCAGAAAAGAGGGCACCTAGCACCCAATCCACCTTTCTGGTGATACCAAAATTCAAAATTCTCACCCTCCAACAGCTTCTTCCTGTGCTTTCCAAGGATGCTTGGTTAGCCACCCTAGACCTAAAAGAGGCCTACCTGCACATCCCAATCAGGGAATCTTGCAGGAAATATGTACGTTTCAGGGCAGAAGCTATGCACTTTCAGTTGTCTGCGCTTCCCTTTGGCTTATCCACTGCTCCCAGAGTTTTCACAAAATGCCTGGCTCCAGCCATTGCTTTTTGCAAAAAAAATTCAGATTTACCCCCTACTTAGACGATTGCCTGATTTAGGCAGACAGGAAAAGCTGTTACAGCACCTGACCTTTGTAAAGGACCTACTGACCTCCCTGGGGTATACTATTAACGAAAAGGAATCCAAAACTAGTCCCCACACAATAAATTGTATTCCTGGGAACAAGCCTGGACACAGCATCCCAGATGGCATTCCTTACTCCAGGAAAACAAGCGTACCTGACAGGCTGCTTCTCTCAACTAGCCACCAGAACCCAGTTTATCCGCAAGAAAAATCCTGCAAGCTCTAGGGTTCATGGCCTCCTACATTCTACTCATTCCATATGTCAGACTGCATATGAGGAAACTACAGTGGTACCTAAAAAGCCTTTGGTGTCAACACTCTCAAGACCTGGAAACTATCTTACCTATGATACCCTAAGGAAAGATTTTCTTTGGTGAGCAGCAGCATGCATCCACAATAAGGGACTTCCCTTCTCACAACAGCACACCACCCAGACCCTCACCACAGATGCATCAGACTATGCCTGGGCTGCACACCTGGATGGCAGGTGCATTCAGAGCCATTGGAGCCCAAATCAAATATATCTGTGCATCAACCAAAGAGAGATGCTAGCTGTTCAGCATGCCCTGACAGCTTTCAGACCCCTACTCTCCTTGGGGCCTCTAGTGATCAAAACAGACAACACCACAGTGATGTGGTATATCAACAAGCAGGGAGAGACTCACTGTTATCCTCTCTGCAAGCTCGCCATGACCCTTTGGCACACGGCCTCAGCCATGCAAATACACCTGCTAGCACAATTCCTGCCAGGCTCCCTAAACTCTCTGGCAGACAACTTAAGTAGAAACTGCTATACCCACACCACTGGCAAAGCTAGACCATAGAACCTTCAACCTTGTAACCCAGAAATGGGGCACCCCGAAGGTGGACCTCTTTGCCTCCCACTCCAATCATCAGCTCAGCAAATTCTGCACCAGGGAACCTCACAGCAAGGCCTGGAAAGTGGATGCTCTAGCCTTCCAATGGGTAAACCTCTCGATCTATGCATCCCCCCCCACCACTCATTTCAAGGGTACTGCTCAAAATAAGGGAGGAAAAACCAAGGGCAATCTTGATTGCCCCAGACTGGCCACAGCAGCACTGGTACCCACTTCTGCGCAGCCTGTCACCCCTGCCACCATGGCACCTATCTCAGATCCCAACACTCCTGACCCAGAAGAATGGAGAATCATGCATCCACAATTGTAGACCTTGAACCTGGCAGTCTGGCTTATTCCCTGACCTCTCCTCCAGCTGCCAGCCTAAGCAAACAAGTCCTGGATGTTATACATGAGGCCAGACGCCCCAGCACTGGAAAATCCTATGCTGACAAGTGGAAAAGGTTTTGACCTGGATCCAGGCTAAGGGAGCCAAAACAGCACTGCCCTCCCTACCTCTTATCCTGGATTACCTAGCAGACCTACTACACAGGGGTCTATCCTTCTCTTCTATTAAAATGCATGCCTCTGCCATCTCTGCTCATTACAGCACAGAGCCACATTTCTTCTCACACCCTCTCATCAAACAGTTCCTAAGAGGGGCTAACAACTTAAGGCCATCCAGAAGAGCTCCTTGGGACCTTATGTTTGTGTTGGAAAAGCTCGCCCTACCCCCCTTTGAGCCTGCAGCTTCAACAGAGTTAAAATTCCTCTCTTGGAAAACAGCCTTGCGTCTGGCCATCACTTCAGCTAGAAGAGTTTCAGAGCTACAAGCACTCGTGGCTGTATTGCCCTTCATCATTTTCCATGCTGACAAGGTCTCCCTCAGGACTAACCCATCCTTCATGTCTACAGTGGTGTCCATTTTGGCTCTCAACCAATCCATTAATTTGCCCACCTTTTTCTCTAACCCACAAAACAAGGGGGAAAGGATTCTGCACTCTCTAGATGTGCACAGACAGCTCAGATTCTATGTGGATAGGACTAAATCTTTTAGAAAATCTGACCAATTGCTAGTCAGCTTCACAGCAGGAGCAGAGGGCAAGGCCATATCCAAACAATCAATCTCCAAATGGATAGCACACTGCATCCATTTCTGCTACAAACCAAAGGGGGTCAGGACGCATTCCACCAGGGCAGCCTCCACCTCTGCAGTTTTTCTCAGAGGGGTCCCCATCAGGGACATCCTGGAGGTTGCAACATGGACTTCTGTTCATACCTTCACCAAGCATTACCACCTGCCTATCTTTTCCAAATCCAGGGTAGGCTTTGCCACCACAGTGTTGCAGGGTATCCTAGCCAGCCCCCAGTCTTCTTGACAGTCTCCACCCTTTTCTTCAGCTTTGGGAATCAACCCAAGTGTGATGACTGCAACACTGAAACATGAAGAACTTAGTACAGTTGTGTACACTTACCATAAATGTAGATGTTCGAGTGTATACAATGATGCAGTCCTAGTTTCCCACCCTCCATCCCCCTTGTCTCTCTCTCTCTCTTCCTCTCGCCACCATAACCTAGCTCCCTATTTGGGGGCTCCTGACAGCTGGGGCAAGAAAAACTGATGTAATGGCATCTGCTGCCTGATTTTATACCACTGACGACCTGATGTCAGTCCTGGAGTGACAGCAACCGATGCAGAAATACTAAGCCTCTGGTATTCAGGCTCACTGAGGGCTACCCCTGGCATGATAACCCAAGTGTGATGACTGCAACAGTGAATACACTCGAACATCTACATTTATGGTAAGTGTACACAACTGTACTACCTTTATTTAGATCTATTTCTAAGGTTTTCCAGTCAGACTTTGGTTACTGTGAGGGAATACTCAGGATTCTGGGTCAAATGACATCTGTAATTCTCATGTTATCCTTGGCAAGACTCCATATGAGAAAGATAGTGGCATCTGAAATCTCTCTGTTCTCAGCATCAACACCTTTTATCTTTTCAAGTCCACATGTTGGGGTTTGTCAGAAGAAGAGAAATCTTTTGGTGGAGACAGCAGTTGTCCTTAATTCAAAGTGTCCCATTCCCCCTGCCTGCTCCAAAGTCAGTCACCATAGACACTTTGGGCTTTGCTTGGGGAGCAGTTTCAGGAGGGATGAAAGTATGGGGGGGTGAGACACCAAGGACATATGCAAGCACGTAAATATCAGAGAAATACTTGCCCTTATCAAGGCACTCAGTCATATGGTACATCAACAAGCAGAGGGAACCAGGTCATAACCCCTTTGTAGACTAGCCATATTAGCTTGGGATATAGCTTCACGCACAAAGTCTCAGTTTACAGGCTTATTACATTCCATCAGAGCAAAATTGTGTGGCAGACAAGCTGGGCAGGACCAGGGCAGATGCTCATGAGTGGAAACTAGATTAGGAGGTCTTCCAAGATTTGATCCCTCTGTGGGGAGTACCTCAAGTAAATCTCTTTGCCTTCTGTCTGAAGAATCAACTGGCAAGGTTCTGTTCCAGGACTCCATGGAAGAAGGTCTGGAAGACTGATGCCTTTACTTTTCCGTGGACAGGAATGTTTCTGTATGTTTTTCCATCCTTTCTACTAATATTCAGGGTATGTCTGAATATTCAGAAACATTTTCCAAGATTATTGAGGTGACTCCCTTCTGGCCCAGGCAACAGTGGTTCTCCCTTCTTTTTGAGAAGGCCAGGGGCAGTTGCCGCAAGCTTCCTCACAGACTGCATTTTACTTGCACAAGAGCAGGGTTGTTTGATATAATCTGATATCAATCATCTTCAGTTGACTGCCTAGATGGTAGGGTCTTAATTCCTTTTAGGCACCTGCTTACTGACTATATGCAGCAGGTACTAGTAGAGGAAAAAAAGCCTGCTAGTAGAAAATCATATATTAGCAAATGAAAAAGGTTTTCTAGTTGGTGGCAACAACATAACCAGCACCCAATGGGAACTTGTTCTCTGATGTTACAATATTTGTGTGAGTTATTGTCCTATGGCCTTTCTTATTCCTATATCAAGGTTCATTTATCAGCCATTTCTGTGCGTCTGCCCATAGATCTTCCTCTTTTAGTGCAGTTTCATGTCAAAATTTTCTTGAAAGGGGTTTTGCATAAGAGGCTTCCAAAAAAAAAAAAAAAACAGTGGCTTCTCTGTGGGATTTTAATACTTGCACCATTTGAATCAACTAATCTGGCTAACTTGAGGTTCTTAACATGGAAAACCGTTTTACTGTTTGCTCACACACAACTGTACATGGCAGTGTTCTTTAGAAATGTTATAACAGAGGGAAACTAATTCAAGGGGTCACTCTTTTTTTTTTTTAATTTCCTTCCCCAAATTTGGTAAAGGTTTCATCCCTAACCCAAGATCCTTTTATAACAAAAAGAGAAGAAAATAAACAGACTCAGCAAACCTATGGCAAGCAGACATTGAAAAAACAATGGCAAATGGGCTACAGAAAGAAGGATGAGCCTCCAATAAACAAGGGCAATCCAACAAGTCTGAATGGTTATCTTCATATTGTAAACCCCCCTCCACCACTTTGGCAATCCTTTGTTTTCCCCAAAATCTCTCTCTCCATTTCTGTCTCTTTGACAACAGATAATCTAAGACAAATGGGTTCCAAGAGTGATCCTTCAGGGTTACAGATAGCAGTGGGAGTCCCTTCCACCTTTTTAGGGTATCCCTCATCATCAAAGAGATCAAACTTCTTTATTCCCTCATGTCATTCACTGTCAGCTTACACAAGGGATAATAGAGTCTGTTCTTCTTTCCATGACAGAGAAAGATTATTTATTCAAATATGTTCCTGGTAAGATGCTTCATGAAAACCAGTCCTGGATCTTTCCTTTCACAGCCAGTTTGTCAGAGTCTCTGAGTTCAAAATTCTCTCCCTTCTTAATCTGTTGACTCATTCTTTCTTTCATTGTTTTTAGTAACTCTAAATTTGAAGGATGGTTATCAACACATTCCTACAGCCTTAGATTTCAAACAGTTTTTATGGCTTTATGTGTCTAAACTACTCTCTCATTTCTCTGCATTGCCCTTTGAATTATCCACTGTTCCAAGGATGTTCATAAAATGTCACGCTCCAATGGTAGCCTTGTAGATTGCAAGGTATTCACAGTTTTACCCTTGCCTGTCTTTGCAGAGCATTTTTCAAAGTGTTAGGAATATCTCACTCGGGTAAGTTTTATAGGTAGGTATGAGGCTATCGGCCCTGGGGCCTATATAAGCCTAGCCAAAAAGGTACCCTGGCTTTCACCATCCAAGAAAATTATTTTCCTGTGCCCCTCTCAAGCAGTGCTGCAGAAGTGATCTCCAGGGTGAATTTTCTATTTCCCATCCAATCGTCAAGATTTTTCTTAGAGGGCCAATAAGGAGCTTTCTTGACATGAATGGGTAGTTTGTTCCAGAGTATGGGAAGTCACTGGGATAGGAATCTATCTTTTCTCAGTTGCTAGTTGAGTTTCCCTGTGGATAATTTGAATGTTTTGCCTAACTCTGTTCTATAGAATTGTATTTGTGGGGTGTCTTCTTGATACAAAGAGCTTTTCTTCTACGTGAAAATGTAGAGCTGTATATAGATCCATCCTTACATTTTTCCACTTGATCCAGGATTTCTGTAAGGAGATTTCTGACTATGTTAGGATTCATGGCATCTGTAATTCTCATGATTCCTTATTTATTTTTATTATTTATTTACATTTGTTTACCTCACCCCAGCCCTTCTCAAACTGTCAACAGTCTGGGCGCAGGGAAGCTGCCTTGTGCTTTGGAAACTGGACAGCTATTATATCTTAGGAATGCTTTAACCCATATTAGCTAAGGCTACTGCAGCAGTGATCTATTTAAATATCTGCTGTTATTGTAAGTTGACTTATGCAACTATACTTTCTCTCCTCAGCCTTGTAGCCTAGTCAGTTTCATACCTCAGAAGTCAGTATTTTTTTTTATTCCTACTAGGTCTGACTTCCATGATGTTACTAAACTTGGAGGGAAGCCACAAAATTAGTCATTAGCCCAGTAATTAGCACATTTTATTTTTTATAATGTGAAAGATTATTCTGTTGATTATAGAGTAAAAGTTGATGTTCTCCTATATCACTATTGCAGTATTCATCACAATAGGGATGCCCTGCCTGTAGGGCAACTCAACAGCTGGACAGCATACCAAAGCGTTATTTTGTAAAAGGGACATCGTATGTCACATGTATGCTACCATGCTCGGTGTAGGGCACAAAGGTGATGTAAAGACGTACCATCCTCAGAACTTTGTTGCTGCCAGTCCGAACAGTAACTTTGATCATCGATCTGAAGGCTCGTTTGTCTGCTGGTTACAAAACCGTTTGTCAGATAAGCACTCCATTGGAGTTTTTTCTTCTTATCCTCTATTTTTGTGATTGTTGGTTTCATGTCATCCAGAAAGAAGAAATGCTAGTGTGGGAGACAGACTCCCCATAATGACTGTCACTAGTGGTCTTTGTTTTGCTTAGGTGCCTTTCACGACCATACTACTTGTTCTGTTTGCCAGATGTTTGTTCCAAAGACCTTGTGTAGTCATCTCTCCTCTTTAGCCATTTACTTAGAAAACCAGCATTTTAAATTCCTGGTTAAGGGAACCATGGAGGAATTGTCCTGGCCTGAGGGTCAGGCATCCGTGAAGAAGGCCAAGAAATCTTGGTCAGATTCTTTGTCTGTACTGCCTCCACCAGATGCCTCTCTCGAGGTTGGTGAAGGCCCCAAGCACTGCCTGTTTTTTCAGTTTGATTTTTCTACGGCGAACATTTCAGAGGCTAGTATGGATCCAGTTTCAAATACATCCCCGGAGGTTATGCAGACGTCTGTTTGGAATGTTCAGGGGGAACTGCAGATGATTATTTTTGAAGGGCCTAGGGGAGTTCCACAAATCCTTTTTAGAGAGGAGATTCCCACAGCATTTATAGAGTTTTGTCAGGGGTCTGAGCCTCCTAAGATCTTTAGGGCTGACGTTATCTTGAAAAGGAAGCAGAAAGCTAAGCATCTTTCTCCTGCTCCCAATGATCCTCAATGTGATCTGATGTTATCCATGTCTTCATTCAGCACCATAGGGTCTAAGATCCAACACTGGATCTGAGCCAGTAACATTCAACAGACAGATCCAAGGCTCTAGCTCCTACCTCTCCCATAATGCCCTACTGTCCTGTAATCCCCAAATCTCTTTTGCCATGCTTCCTTTACAGACATGTGTCCTTTGGCTCTAGCGAGTTAAGTGCTTTTCATCAAGTCGTTTATTTTTTTGTGGTAGTATAGTTTTTTCTAGTGTAGTTTTAGTAGGCAGTATTCCTGTGTTTTTAATTCCTCCCCTCCCTTAGTTTTGTCCGTGTTGGGTTTTGGCACCCTTTTTAACTGTAGCCATTAGGGCTGTAGTCTGTTTTAGGGGAGTAGTCGTTTGTTGTAGTTGTCTTTTGTAGTGTCAATTTGTTGTAATGTCTGAGAAGCCTGCTGGTTTTAAAAAGTGCTCCTTGTGCAGTCGGAAAATGCCTTATTCTGACACACATGAGGAGTGTGTTTATTGCTTGGGTGCCCCACACCTGGAGGTTGAATGTGACCTTTGTGTCGCATTTACTCCAGGGCTTTGGTGTGGTGGAGTGCCGCAGCAAGCTCTTACTAATGGGTCTGCCTAAAGGGGACCCTTTGTTTCTCCCTCCAAGACTTCCTCTTCCGATCCAAAGAGGAAGACCCTTCTATTCAGCCAGCTCCCTCCAAGAAGCTGCAGCCGTCATATCCTAAGTCGCTGGATCTGATCCCAGCATGGTCCATTTTAGATCCATGGACTTCAGAGCTGAGAGCCATGGAGCAGTCTGTTGGATCCAGGCCCTCAGATCAGACTAGGGTCTGGCCAGCCTTGGATCCAACCATTTCATCAGATCTACCTGCTGAGTCGGCTAGGCCTTCAGATCTGACAGGGTCGTTTTATCTGATTTTGGTATTGGAAGAGGTTGCAACTCCTCCTACCTCTAAGCAGAGGTCTGTTGGCTTTGAGGCATAGGATCCGTTCTCCAAGCATGGTAGTCAGTCGTGGAGGTTTCCCTTCAAGCCTGTCCACTCCTCTTCCTCCTCTAGATCTTCTAGAAGTCTCTTACCCTCAGATATGGACAAGATGATGAGGAGCTTCCTGAAGGCCCAGATAGAGCTGGGGCTTTTGGCTTCTCCTGCCCATCTGGCCAGGGGAGCCTCACCCCCCCCCCAGTTTCTCATTCTCCTAATCCAACCCCAGTGGCTTTGGATTCTAGGGGCCAGGACATCTGCAGTCAAATTCTGGTGAGGCTGGGTATTCCCCCCTTTCTCAACCCCGCTAGGGTCCCTGGCTTTCTTTGTTCCTCCACCCTCGGAGCGGGATGATCCCTGTACTGGAGTGGTCAGCACCGGTGCTGCTGGGGGGGGGGTCTTGTAACATTTTTTCAGACAGATCCCTTTCTCTCGGCACTTCAGCTTTTGATAGCTCTGGGCCATTATCATCCAGGGGTCAGGGGGCTGTTTCTGAATGCATTCCTCCTCTCTGGGGGACTTTGCCCTTGGACATGGAGATCATCCTGCTTCCAGCCCCTCAGCTTTCCATGTGGTAGAGAGGACGTTCTCCAGGTCTGGAGTTTCCTCTGCCACACCTCCAGGTCCCTCCTAGCCTCTCTCTCTAACTCAGCTTGTGAGCCCTCACACGTTGTCCCTGGTCAGCCCTCTTGATTGAGCCTTCAGGGGGTTTCCTTCCCTATGGGAGTCCTTGTCTCTTCTGAGTCCTCCCCGGAGCCCCCAGCAGAGGAGGTTCATTGTAAGAGAAATTGCAATAGGAAGCACTTGGACTTCTCCGTAGAGTCCCTCACTGATGATACGGACCTCGAGGAAGGAGCTGGGTCCCCCAGAGCTCCACCCAATTATGTCTCCTTTGGAGACATCCTTGAGCTCCTGAAACAAAAGGGCAGATGGTCTATCCAACCCCATCTTCGGAGGAGTCTGTGTTTCTGAAGGCCTTCGGGATGATCGCCAGTAGGGCCTGGAAAGAACTGGACACGGGGAAGCCTGTTCCAAAGATGGATGACAAGTTCCTTAGTCCCCCTGCAAACTGTTTTTTCTGGAGCAAACCTGGAAAGAACTGGAGATGGGGAAGCCTGTTCCAAAGAGGGATGGCAAGTTCCTTAGTCCCCCTGAAAACTGTTTGTTCTGGAGCAAAGGATGCCATCATGGTTGCAGCTACCATGAAGAAGAAGCTAGCAGAGCAGAGCTTACACACTCCATTTCCCGCATAGGGAGTCCCGGGCGATGTACCATTTTGGGAAGTGGGTGTATACCTCAGCTACCTTTGGATTGAGAGTGACAAACTACTTGGCACATTTTATCTGCCTCTAAAGGGATTTGTTCCAAGAACTTTCCACCTCCTTTGCAGAGCTGTTGCCAGCAGAGAACCTCGTGAAGGTGTCTCCCAAGCTATGCACTCTGACCTCTCTTATGAATTCCTTGATGTGGTTAATTTTTAGTGCTGTGGATGCTACCTCTCAAGCTGCTGGTACAGGCATTGCCTTGCAGCATCATGCCTGGCTGCACATATGTGGGTATGTGGAGCCTTTTAAGGTATCCTTTACTAATGCCCCCTTCAATGGTTCTACTCTTTTTGGACCTTCCATGAATGATACTTTGACCTGCAGTAAGCAGAAAGGGAAGACTTGTCTGTGGTAGGGATCAAGCAGCTTTCTATTCCCCAGACGTCTTTCTCTAAGACCCAGTGGGGAACCAGAAAGATGTGGTTCCATAAGGCACAGTCTCAGAACACTCCTAATGAATCCTCTTCCAGAGGCAGGAGGAGAAGTTTCAATGGATGACAATGCCCTCGAGGCAGGGGGGTGTCCACAAAATCAGGGCTCCAAGGAACCTTCTCTGAGCAGCCCTATCAGCACTCCTGAAGCATTACCCAACTGCTCTGCCCTAGAGGCAGTCGGGGGGGGGGGTCATATTTCCCTACACCCACTAGCCTGGACAAACATCAGTTTTGATCAGTGGGTGTTAAATATTGTTTCCATGGGCTATTTCATTCCCTTTTCACCACCCTTTCCAGCAAGACGTTCCCTCCCGGACACTCCACCCAGTCAAAGGGAGTTGGCCTCCAAAGAAGTTCAACAACT
Organism: Protopterus annectens; assembly: GCF_019279795.1. Lineage (NCBI taxonomy): Eukaryota > Metazoa > Chordata > Ceratodontiformes > Protopteridae > Protopterus > Protopterus annectens. The sequence goes on from NC_056737.1 coordinate 427,289,497, forward strand.
TCTTTTTAAAAGAGCAATCCAAGAGGTCCCAGCAGAACAAAGAGGATCTGGCACTTATTCTCGCTTCTTTTTAGTGCCGAAAAAAAGACGGGACCGACCTTCATCCTATTCTGGATTTCAGTGAACTCAATCTTTCAGTAAAGAAGTCAAAGTTCCAGATGGTCACTGCTCAGTCTATTCTCCCACTTTTATGCAAGGATGATTAGATGTGCTTTGTGAATCTCCAGGAAGCCTACTATCACATCAAGATAGACAGGCATTCCAGGAGACATCTTCACTTCCGGCTGGGAGCCAATAATTACCTCTTCAGAGCCCTACCCTTTGGTCTCACCACAGTCCCCCGGATGTTTACCAAATGCATAGCAGGGGTAGTGACAGGGGTTCCAGGTCTTTCCGTACCTTGATGATTGGCTCCTTATGGCACCTTCAAGGCATCGACTGAGTCAGGAAATTCAGTATGTTCTCCCCCTCTTCCGTCAGCTGAGGATAACTATCAACCTTGCAAAATTCAATATAATTTCAACTCAACAGTTGAGTCCATAGGAGTTCAGTTGGATTCCATTTCAGAGATTGCAACTTTACCTCTGTGCAGAATTCAGTTGATATGGGAACAGGTCACACAGATATTAAACCCATTGCAATCTCTAGTTCATTTGGTTCTTCGGGCTCTTGGCTCCATGGCCTCGGCCATTCTTCTTCTTCCTTGGGCCAGGTAACACATGCATGTGTTACAATGGTCTTTAGCTGTGCAGTGGTCGGCTCTGCTTTATCCCCTGTCTGTGACCATAAAACTGATGCCTGTGTGCAGACGTCACCTCCAGTGGCGGCTTCTGTTGCAAGAGCTCTGTCTAGGCATGCCCTTCTCTCTCCCTCCGCTCATGGTCACAGTGACCACAGACGCCTCCTTGCTGGGGTGGAAGGGGATTTTGGGGGGAAGACTGTCCAAGGCATGTGGTCCCCAGTAGAGACCAAGTTGCATATAAATGTTCTAGATACGAGGACAGTTTTCATTTCGTTGCAAGCCTTCCAAGACTGTCTCCCTCTAGGGATTACTGCAATTCAGACAGACAACATGGCAGTCATCTGGTATGTCAACAAATGGGGGGGAATACATTCTTACTCATTGTGCAGAGTGGCCATGAGAGTATGTGAATGGGTTATGCCCTCTGGCTGCTTCCTTATTGCAATGCAGATACCCAGGAATTCCATTGTGTTGGCCAACAGGCTCAGCAGATCTATCTTGAGTCCTCACGAGTGGTCCTTCAATCCTTCAGTGGCGAATCAGATTTTTGACTGCTGGGGTCAGCCGTGCTGTGACCTTTTTGTCTTCCCAGTTAACCACAAATGAAGCAGGTATTTCACCCTGATCCCCCCTTGGAGGGGGATCACTAAAGGATGTTGTAGTCTATGATTGGCCTCCGGGTCTCCTTTATGCATACCCTTCTGTTCCCTTAATACCTAAGGCTCTGCAGAAAGCGCAACGCCTGAGGACATCCCTTATCCTCATTGCCCCTTTCTGGCTTCATCATCCATGTTTCCCCCTCATCAGGTCTCTTCAGAAGTATTCGGCATGGATACTTGATCCCCATCAGGATCTGATTTCCCATCCTTTGGGGCTTCCTTTCCCAAACCTTCAGACCCTTTGCCTAACCTCATAGTTTCTCCAATTCCAGTGATCATTGAACAGTCCAGGCTAGCATCCTCCATTAAACACATCATTCTGGCTTTCCAAAAACCCTCTACGAGGAAAGTGTCCAGGAGTAAGTGGAAAAGTTTCTCAATCTGGGCCAGGAGGAGGAATCTGTATCCCTTTTCTGCTTCAGTTTCAGATATACTTTTGTTCTTGTCCTCCCTTTTTCAGGAGGGAGCAAGTTTTTTTCCACTGTTAAGCTTCACTTGGAGGCAATTTCCACGAGAGCTCAAAATCCATCTTTTTATTTAGACTTTGTGAGACCTTTATGAAGGGGGGGGGGTCTGCTTTGGCCCCCAGTTAAGGACCCTTTGCCTCCTTGGGACCTCACTCTGGTTCTGCAGTCTCTGACTAGGAGTTCTTTAAACCTGCTAGTTCCTGTGATCTCAAGTTTCTGTCTTGGAAGACAGCCCTTCTGGTGGCTATCACTTCAGCTAGGAGGGTCCTAGAACTGCAAGCTCTCACCATTACTCCTCCTTACATGACTTTTCACAAGGACAGGGTCAGTCTGAGAATGAACCCCACCTTCCTACCTAAGATTGCTTCTAAGTTGACGCTAAATCAATGTATTCTGCTTCCAGTATTCTTCCCCAACTATTCCAACAGAGGGGAGTATGTCCTTCATACCTTGGATGTTCACTGACAACTGTGGTTCTACTTGCATAGAACTAAAGATTTTCATAACTCAGAGCAGCTTTTTGTGGCCTTTTTTGCTAGCAGACCATGGCCTTCCAGTCTCTAAGGTCACTATTTCTAACTGGATATCTAGCTGCATCTCTGTGGTCTACAGTCTTAACCGCCTTGAGGTCCAAGTCATATCAGGGCCCATTCTGCTAGGTCTGTGGCGACTTCTTCAGCCTTTGTAGCATGGCTTTCTATTGATGACACCTGTGCTGCTGCCTCTTGAACTAATTCTGACACCTTTATATCCCATTACAAACTGGATTTGATTTCTAGGAGTAGGGCTCCTTTTGGCTCCATAGTGCTCCAGCATGTCTTTCTTTGAGGCCTCCCAGGATATATGGCAGCAGAGAACTCTGACCTTATGGTGATGAATGAAGACATGGATAACATCAGATAAAAAGTGATGTACTTGCCATAACGTGGCGTCTGTGTTATGTTATCCTGTGTCTTTATTCATCACATTTCCCACCTGTCATTCTCCTACCTACAGTAGTTCGATCGTGAAGGAAGTTGGCATTGTTTCCTTCCACCTTGGTTGGAGTAACTTCTAGGATTATATTAGCAAACTGGATTAGAGGGCAGCTGGGCATTATGGGAGTAGGAGGAGATAAGAGTTTCTGATCCTAGACCCTATGGTGATGAATGAAGACACAGGATAACACAAATGCCAAGTTATGGTAAGTACATAACTCTTTTCTTCTTCATCATCCTGAAGCTTTCCTAGTTTCTCTGGATCTCAAGGATGCCTATCTCCATATCCCTATTCATCTCCCTTTCAGGAAGTTTTTCTGTTTCTCTGTTCTCTTCCTTGCATTTTCAGTTCTCCTTTGGCCTCTCTAAAGCCCCAAGGGTCTTCACCAAATGCCTCACTCCTGTAATTGCTTTTTGCAGGTTGAGGGAAATTCATATCTTTCCTTATCTGGATAACCTGCTATTTAGGCTTCTTCTCCTGACACTCTTACTTCAGCATCTTCACTCTGCTATTTGTCACCTATAAAGCCTAGGGTTTGCAGTGAAGTTCCAAAATCATTCCTAACTCCTCAGGATCATGTGTTTTTTGAGTGCAGAGTCTAGACTTTTCAAAGCTGGCATCGCTACCTCCTCCCAAGGCTTTAATTCTGATTGCTTTCTTTCAGTCCTTTCTTCTGGAGTCCATTATGGCCAGAGTGTTTCACAGGGCTCTGGGATACATGGCTTCCACCATTCCTGTGCTTCCTCTGGCAGAGCTTCATATGAGAAAGCTCCAGTGGTTCCTAAAGTCAGTCTGGCTTCAACATTCTCATCCTTTGTCATTTCTGATTCCTTTTCTCCTATGCCTCAAACTGGAACTTCACTGGTGGAGTCATCAGTTGTCCCTCAACCCAGGAGTGCCTTTTCATCCTCCAGTCCCCACTCAGGCACTCTTTTCAGATGCCTCAGATGTGGAATGGGGTGGGCCTCTGACAGTGCATGGCCTTTGGCCTATTCATCAAAAGAAGGACCGCATCAGTATCAAAGCGATAAGGGCGCTTCTCCTAGCTCTTCAGGCCTTTCACTCTCTTCTCCTACCAGGGCCCATCAGAATCATCACAGTCAGTACGACAGTGATGTGGTACTTCAACAAGCAAGGGGGAGAAGATCTTATTTATTGTGTAGACTAGCTCTTCACCTTTGGGATCTAGCTGTTCAGTATCAGGTGACTCTTCAGACTGTTTATATTCCTTCTGATCAGAACATTGTGACAGAGGCACTGAGCATGTCCATATCACAAATTCATGAGTGGATGCTTTACAGAAATGTGTTTCTGGACATTGTCCACCAATGGAGTACTCTTCAAGTGGATCTTTTGCCTCCCCTCTGAACAAACCACTTCTCTTTTACACCTGAGTCCCATGTCCTCTGGCTTGGAAGGTGGATGCCCTCTCCTTTTTTCCTGGAAAGGGGTGTTTCTTTATGCTTTCTCTCCCCTTCCTCTCATAGGATCATAGGAGGTTACTAGGCTAATGGCCCTGGGCTCCTTACAAGCCTAGCCAATACTTTATCCCCCAAAAGAAACCTCAGTCAGCACCTGTTGCCTCTATCAGTGAGGGACACAGGTGGAACCCCTGGGACAAATTTGTGGTTTCCCATCCACGCATCAAGGTTGCACTTGGAAGAGGGTCAGTGAGGTGCTCTGTTTGATGCTTATGTGAAGTCTATTCCAGAGACAGGGCAGCCTCTGGGAGACAAACCTGTCTCTCCAGCAGGTTTTGTTAATGTCATATATTAGGTTCAGGCCTTTTGAGCAGGTAGTGCGTGAGGAGTTAGACTTATGGATATGGAGCATTTCTAGAGGGCAGTGTCCGAGATTGCCTTGTAGGCAAGACACAGATCACCCCTGAGACATCTGTACGATACCGAGTAGAGGTGAGCCTATCCGCATAGGACAGGTGTTGGAGGACATGGATTCTCTTTGTGAGATATTTCAGTGGCCTTTCTAGTTGGTGCAGATGTTTGGAGAGGTACATCCAAAACAGGGCTTTATAATTAATTATTGGTCGGATGAGGGAGGAGTATAGAGAGGCAATAACCTTCTTTTTTCTGGATGAAATCCCTTTACTTATGAGATGAACCAAGTAAAAGGCTTTTCTGACCACTGCTGCTAAGTGATGGTCGAATGTGAAGTTGTTTTCAACCTGAGTGCCCAGGTGTCTGAACACAGGTTGTGTCCTTAGGGGTTGCCGTTGATTTGGTAATCAGTAGGGGTCGTGCTTTTGCCGAATGGTATGTTGCTACATTTTTTTGCATTCAGCTTGAGGCCATGACTTTGGCACCAGTTATTAGTTGCTGTGAGACCCTCTTGCAGTATGTTAACATCTTTGGGGAGTCAATGACAGCACCCAACTTGCAGTCATCAGCAAACTTGGTCAGCCACAGGCCTTTTGTCTTCACCTGTACCTCCGAGAAATAGATGCCAAACAGTAAGGGTCCCAGGACAGATCCCTGGGGAACTCCACAAGTGACAGGTCTGCTATTGGAGGTGGAGGTGCCTATTTTTACTTTGAGGTTCCTGTTGGTGAGCCAGTTGGCCACCCACCTGATGAGATAGGGATTTATGCCAAGTTATGTTAGCTTTTCAATGATGCCTGAGTGGGGGATTGTGTCAAAGGCCTTGGCCAAGTCAAGCTAAGCTGTATGTACTGATTTTTCCTCATCCAGGGCCTTGGTGACAGTCTCAAAGAAGTTGACCAGGTTCACCAGACAAGATCTGCCCTTGCCTAATCCAAACTGGGTGGGGTCAATTGCTTGGAGATTGCCTATGTCCTTGTTTACGAGATCCATAATAATATGCTCAATGGTTTTACAGATCAGGCTTGTCAAGCTAATGGGGCGATAGTTTCCAGGGTCAGTGTTGGCACCACCTTTGTGCAAAGGGATGACAATGGTGGTTCTCCACTCTGTTTGAATGAAGCCAGTACTTAGGCTGTGGTTGAATAGGGTGCTTAATGGAGAAGACAGTTCTTGCTGGAGATGGTGCAGAATACATCCTGGGATACTATCAGGTCCCATGGAAGCTGTGTTCTTTGCCTTGGATAGGGCCTATAACACTTGATCTATTGAGATGTGAGGTGCAGGACAAGTATCAGGATGTTGAAATGGCCTTGGGGGGGACAGGGGGTTGAAGTTTGCACTCACCCCATCTGCTAGCAGGTTGGCTAAGTCAACAGGATCGGTGTATGTGATACTGTTAAGTACTAATTCAGAACAAACCTGGGCTTTGCCACGGGGGTTCCTGATGTAACTGAAGAAGACTTTATGGCTTCCCTTTGCTATGGAGACTAGTTTTGTTTCATAATTGACCTTGGAGGTTATCACTAGTGATCTAATTTGCTTGTTGATGCTAAGGAGGAAGTTTTTCCAATTTGAAATTTGTTCTCTTTTACCCTTGGACAACAGTTTCTTCCTTTTGTTGTAAAGCCTGTTGATAGAGGATGTCCACCAAACAGGTGGAGCAGATTTTAGTTCTTTTGGCTATGGCTGAGTCCATGCAGTTCTACAGGTGCTTGTAAACTGCATTGGCGTACTGTTCAGCATAGTTGTCTGCATCCTCTGGTGGGGGGTGTGAAGCTACAGATGCCGTCCCTTAGGAGGCTGTAGTCAGCTTTTGAGTTTTTTAGATTGATTTTGGCTGGGGGGAATTGGGTGGGATAGAAACTTCGAATGAGACAGTCCAATCTGTTCAAAATAGAACTTAATGATCCAAAAATCTTGTTGATGACTCCCTTTTGTCCCAGACAACATTGGTTCCCTCTCCTACATTTAGCCAAAGCAATTATCACAAGTTACCTCACAGGTGGACCTACTCACACAAGACAAGGGGCCCTTTCATTCATCCCGACTTGTCCACTCTTCAACTGGCACTGTGGGTGATAGGGTTTTGATCCATTTTCTGCACCTTTTTTTTTCTGAGGACATGCTTCAGTTTGTGCAGGAGGCCTGGAAACCAACTACCAGAAAATCTTACTTATCCAAGTGTAAGAGATTTTCTGTCTGGTGTCATTTTCATATCCTGGATCGACTTTCATTGGAAGTTCTTTTGGTTCTCTCTTATTTGTGTGAATTGCTGAATGCTGGGTTGGTATATTCTTCTGTTAAAGCCCACCTGTTAGCCATTTCTGCTTGTCTACTTCTGTCTCCTCATTTAGCCTCTTGAGTCAAGGCCAAAGAATTTCTTAAAGGCATCCTTCTTATTAAGTCTCCCAGAAAGCCTGTTCTTCCTTTCTGGGACCTTAATTTTGTACTGGAAAATTTTACTTGGGCTCCTTTTGAGCCTTCAACTTAAGATTCATTACAGAATTGTTCTTGGAAGACTGTTCTTTGGCCCTTACCTCAGCAAGGTGGGTATCTGACCTGCAGACCACTATGGCTGTCCCATCCTTTTTGTTTTTTCATAAATACAGGGTGTCCCTTTGTACTAATCCTTCTTTAATGCCCAAGGTGGTTAATGAGTTGTCTGTTAATCAGCATATTCATTTGCCCACATTTTTCCCTTCTCCACAGCCTGCTAGTGAGAAAGCTCTTCACAACTTGAATTTGCATAGACTACTCAGATAGTATTTGGATAAAACTAAAGTCGTTCATAAATCTGAGCAGCTTTTTGTTTATTTCTATCCTAGGTCTTTGGCTGTTTATAAGCAAGCTATTTCCTCTTGGATTTCTAAAGCCAGCTCCTTTTGTTACTCTTTTCATGCGAAATAGGTTCATAGGTTCATAGATTGATACTAGGCTATCTGCCCTAGGGCATTTATAAGCCTAGCCAGAGTGTGTTTGGCTTTCGCCATCCTTTTAGATTAGTTGACTGTGCCTCTGTATAGTAGGTCACAGAAGATAGCCCTTTTAAGGTTAGTTTACTGTGCCTCTGTCTAGTAGAGACACAGAAGAGATCCCAGGGGTAAACCTACGATCTCCCATCCACTCGTCAAGATTTCTCTTGAAGAGGGTCATTGAAGGGCTCTGCCTAACATGGATTGGGATTTTGTTCCAGAGTGAGGGGAGCCTCTGTGATATGAATCTGTGCCTCCAGCATGTCCTATTTATTTCTGTGCTGAGGTTTAAGTCCCTGGAGCGTGTAGCTCTAAGGGATTTGGATTTCCTGAGGTGGAGCATGTCCATTAATTCTGGTTTGGACATGGCTTTATACGTCAGGCACAGATCACCTCTGAGTAGGCGGTAAGCAACTGAGTAGAGCTGGAGTTTCTTTAGCCTAACTGTGTAGGGCATCTGTTTGAGTCCCTTGATCCTCTTGGTGAGGTACTTTTGGGGTCTTTCCAGTTGCTGCAGGTGTCGGGTAAGGTACATCCTAAATGGGGCATTGTATTCAATTATGGGCCTGATGACTGATGAGTAGAGGGGCACAATGACCTCTCTTGATCTAGATGTGAACCCTTTCATGATAAGGTGGGCTATATAGAAGGTCTTTCTAACCACTTTGGCAACGTGATTGTCAAAGGAGAGATTGCTATCTACTTGGGTCCCCAAATCCCTAATTACTTCTTCTGTACTTAATGGATTACCACCTATGTGGTAATTTGTGAGCACTTTGTTTTTCCCAAAGGGGATGACTGTGCACTTTTTGGCATTTAGCTTTAGGCCATGGCTCTGGCACCAGTTATCCGTCTCTGTGAAACCCTTTTGGAGGATGCTTGTGTCAGTCGGCGAGTCGATTATGGCACCCAGTTTGCAGTCATCTGCGAACTTGGTCAGCCATAGTCCTCCCGTGTTAGCCTGTACCTCAGAGAAATATATACCGAACAAGAGAGGTCCCAGGACTGAGCCTTGTGGGAAGCCACTTGTAACTGGTTTAGAGTCTGACATGGCACCTGCAATTCTGACCATGTGGGTTCTATCCCTGAGCCAGTTTGCAACCCATCTTGTGACATAGGGTTTGATATTTAAGCTGGTGAGCTTATTTATGATGCCTGAGGGGGAGTATTGTGTCGAAGGCTTTTGCGAGGTCCAGGTAGGCTGTGTGGACTACCTTCCCTTCATCTGTGGCCGTGGTGACTGTTTCAAAGAAGTCGACCAGGTTCAAGAGGCAAGATCTGCCCTTAACAAAGCCGAATTGGGTAGGATCCAGTGTTTGGAGGTTCCCAATGTCTTTGTTTATGAGTTCCATGATGATACACTCCATAGCTTTGCAGACCAGGCTAGTCAGGCTTATAGGGCGATAGTTTCCGGGGTCCGTTGTGGCACTACCTTTGTGGAGTGGGACCACTGTTGCTGTACACCATTCCTTGGGTACATATCCTATAATAAGGCTGAGATTGAACAGTGACTTTATGTGAGGGTTCAGTTCTTCTTGGAGCTCGTGTAAGACGCAGCCTGGGACACCGTCCGGTCCCATTGATGCTGTGTTTTTTGCTTTGGAGAGGGCAGCTCTCACCTGTGCATCTGTGATGTCAGGGAGGCTACACTCTGTTGGGATAGACATTTGCTCTTTTGAGGGGGAAGGGGGGGAGAAGTTTGCACTGAACCTGTCTGCCAGGATGTTGGCAATGTCTGTGGGTTCAGTGTATTTTTTGTCATTTTGCACTAACTCAGAGCATATCTGGAAGTTGCCACCCAGGTTCCTGACATAACTAAAGAAGGCCTTGTGATTATCTTTAGCGTCTTGTGCAATTTTTCTTTCGAAGATGGCCTTAGATAATTTTATGAGGGATCATAGTTTCTTGCTAGTACTGATCAGAGATGCCTTCCCTTTTTGGGATTTTGCTCTATCATGTAGTAGCTTCCTCCTTCTGTTGTATAGCTTATTTATGGCTGGGGTCCACCAGACAGGTCTCCTGCCTTTGGAGGAGTGAGTCTTGGTTTTATTTGGGATAGCACGAACCATGCATTCCTGTAGGTGTCCATGGAATGCGTTTGTAAAGGATTCTGCGGTTTGGGCCGTATTTTCCACTGGCCCGGGGGCTTTGAAGGATTACACCTCAGTTTTGAGAAGTGTGAAGTTTGCTTTTGAGAAGTTCTTCTCCGTGGTTTCCTTAGCTGGGGGTGGGGACGGATACGGATGTCCAGTGAGATTAATTTATGGTCAGATCTTACCAATGAGGGGTATACCTCTGGTATGGAACATAGAGTCCCCATGTTGGTGATCAGGTCCAATATGTTTTCCCCTCTTGTGGGAGTGGTGACGAGTTGTTCCATAGCATTTGAGTTTATAAATTCTAGGAACCGTTGGGTGAGGGTGTTAGGGCTTGAGTAGTGCTCCCAGGCTATGTGTGGGTAGTTGAAGTCACCCAATATGATGGTGTTTGGAGAGACCTTCATATTCTCCAGTGTTCTCAGGAAAGCTGAGTGGGGTTCCTGAGTTTGGGAGGGTGGTCTGTAGCAGGCTACAAACTGAAAGGCAGTTTTGCCCACTGTTAGTTGCACATGGATGGTCTCCGATGCTTTGTGCAGTGCTACTAACCTGAAGGTGTGGGTATCTTTGATGAATATGGATACTCCCCCTCCTTTTGTGGTTCGGTCTGAGTTTTGGGGCCGAAAAGCATGGTATGTGGTATAACCTGGTAGTGCTGGAGTGCTCTCGGGAGCCTTGAACCAGGTTTCTGTTACTGCACAGATATTCTCCATACTGAGGAGAGCCTCGAGTGTGTGCATCTTGAGGTTTAGACATCTGGCATTGAGCAGCATTACCCTTAGTTTCTTTTTCCCTGTGTTGTCTATGGAGGTGGGTTTGTCTTTTGAGCCTTGCCTAAAAAGGCAATATGGGGGTGGCAAGAGCCTTAGCCAATATTCGAAAGCCCAGGGGTGACAGGTGCAAGCCGTCCCTAGCGAAGCAACGTGGCTTGTCGAGCACGTTATCCCAGGCTGACAGACACTGGATCCCCTTTGAATGACAGCAATACTTTAGCCAATTGTTAAAATTGATCATTTTGTCTTTATACTGTGGCATCATTCTTGGAGAGGGTAAAATGCAGGGTCATACCGGCCTGGGCTACATGATCAGAGAGCTCCTCTGTCTCTTTTCATGTAGTCCAGGGAGGTACGTCTCAGGTCATTCACACCAGCATGGACAATGACAGAGTCATATTTGTACTTGCTTTGGAGTGACCTGAGTGCTTGTGTTATGTGGCGGATCCTGGCACCCGACAGGCAGCTTACAGTGACCTTCTCCTTCTTCAGCCTGGTGAGTGGAACGTCAGTGTGTCTGACAATAGAGTCACCTATTACAAGTGTATTAGGTGTGTTGTTTAGCCTTAAGGGCTGTGACTGTGTGGCACACTGACTTTGTGAACTATGTGATACGTGGGTATTGTTGTGGGGTAGCGGTTGCTTGGATGTCTGCTTTGGAGGTCTCTGCTGCTTGGGCAGACTTTTATTTAGAGCCTCTAAGTATGTTTTTGTATGTTTATGTGTTTGGTTTGCTGTTGCGATAGGTCTATTTGAGACTGGATTTGTGGTGTGTTTGGTTACCTTCTCCTCCTGACTGACTGCGGCTGTACTGGATTGAGAGAGCTCAGCCTCCAGTTTGGCTATATAGTTGCATCTCTCACATATATTACATAAGGCAGTTGTAACATTGCTTCAAGATTCCCAGATTCACCAGCTGGACTAGAGAGTAAACCCGAAACTGACTTTTGGACATGCCAGGATAGTATAAGGAACTACTTTTTGACTGATCAAAAAGGACCAATAGGGAGCCAAGTACTTAAAGGGAGTATAAGAGGGTGTAGTGCATGAGTTTATTAGTGTTTACTTAGAAGATTACTTGTACGAGCAACTGCAGGGCTTTAGAATGAAAACAGAGTGCTTACTTTGAGATTTAGAACAGTTCTAAGGGAAAAAGTGAAGAGCAGACTTTGTGGAGCCGGGAATAGTTTAAACCCATTTAAGCGGCGCTGCCCGATGCACTATGTGCAAAATCGTGCAAAACCGCGCAAATGCGGCTTTTAAAGCAGGGAAACTGAAAGAGATAGGAATTGACCCAAAACGGCCAATAAGCTACTAGTTTCAGGGCTGTGACCACTCCCTCCAGGGACAGATAGGCTGCTCAAAGCTTCCCACTCTCACTGGTGAACAGAGAAGCTTCCCCCTATCCAAGTAAGGATATGGGCAACACAGGAAACTACCACAGTCCAGAATTCAGCAAAACCTGAAATCTGGATTAATCTATTTCAGCAAAGGCGGGAAAAGAGAATTTTTTTTTGTTTTGTTTTTTTCAGGAAACAGCAGAAAAACACACAGAAAACACTGTAAATGCTATAAACAGGCTAGCACACTTTAAATGCCTTCCTTCCTTCTGTTAAGGCTCATTCTACCAGGGCTGTGGCTTCTTCTCATGCTTTTTTCAAAGGTTTGGATACTAATTCTAGTCTTGAGGTAGTTACTTGATGTTCTGTGCATACTTTCACCAAGCACTGTAAGTTGGATATTGTTTCTAGGGCTATTGCCGGATTTATCAGCCTTATCCTGCATGGTTTTCTTGAGGACTGTGCTGGGCCTTCCTCTTCTCAACTTTCTTCCTGAGCTTTTGTACTCTCCCTATTGTAAAGAATGCTGCAACAGTGATGTAGAAGGACATAGAACAATTGTGTAAAATGTTACCATAACAGTAGATGTCTTTCTCTTCATTGTCGCAGTATTCGCTCCCTCCCTTTTCTCTTTGTTTTCTGTCTCCTTCAGGATGTGCATGTTCACTCTTTTTTCTCCTTGGACTGTTGTTCCTCCTGGAGCTTTTCGTTTCTGGGGATGGTATGTCTGCATGTCACCTTTATGCCCTATGTCGAGTATGGGGAGCATATGTGGCATACAATGTCCCTTTTACAACCTATGGCTTTGGTATGCTGGCCAGACATAGGACTGCTCTAGGCAGGGAATCCCTGTTGTAATGAATACTGCAACATGAAGAGAAGGACATCTACTGTTCTGGTAAGATTTTACACAACTGTACTTTCTCCAGTTATCATTGGTCTTAATTTCTTTTGTCTTCATGGTTAGCCCATTTCCTAAGTGAAAGTTTTTTTCTTTTTTGTGCTGTATATTGCTTCTGTGCCATGGGATCTCCACTGCTCTATTTATTTTACAACAAAGTTTTTTAATTAATTGTATTTCATGTTCAGAACTCAAAAGAGGAATTTGAATCTCTGGTATGTGAACTTTATTTTGATGGCCATTAACTATGCATAACTTTGAACCAGTTTATTTAGACCATTTAAAGTTTTTAATTGGAAAACCTCTTTTGTGGTGGTGGTGGTTTTGCTAGAATGGTTTCTGAATCCTGCTGACTGTTCCACATTGACTTTTTCACTTTCATTTTTCATTTTTTTTTTTTATTCCCAAGGTTTTGCAGAGATTGTTGTTAGTTAAATCTTTCAGTTGCCATACTGTTATACACAAACTCAGAAGATGGATGGCCTACACATTTAGGACAAAGCCCTTCAGGATGTCTGACCAAATTTTTAAATATGTTTGATAAGAGTCTACACTGACCATAGCTAACTGGCTTTTTGGTTGTATTATTATTATTATTGTTGCTACTATTATTATTATTTTTACTTACAAACCATTTGCTTTCCAAGTTAGAACCTGACCTACTAGGGCAACTGCTGCTTTGACAGCCTTTTTTAGAGGAGTTTGTGATGCTGAAATTTGGTATGGTATGATTGGATTGGATTGTTTTTGCAAGACATTGCAGGATAACTATCCAATCTATGATTATGGGAATAGGGTGATGCTGCAGTGCTTCAGGCTGTGTGGCAGATACTTCTTTCTCCCCGTATGATTCATGGCTTGAGATTCTATTTGTAGTTCATGGACTGCTGAAAAGACAGAAAAGAAAGGAAAGAAAGAGGTAGCCACTGTAACAGTTGAGTGCTTATTTTCTTTCTGTTTTCGGTGTTAAAAGCTTTTGTCTCTATTTTTGGATTATGTTCTTTTTGTTTTGGTGATTTGCTGTTTTGGTGCTGCTTTATAGTGTGAATTGGTGAATGCATGCTGTCTGAGTGCTGAAGGGATTTACAGCGTGGATTGTCCTCATTAGGAAGTAGAAAGGAATGGAAGTTACTGTTTTTTGTGTCTTCAGGAAGATGGTAAAAGGTTGTTGCTGTCTTTCCATTTGTAACCTGAAGGATTTCTTAGTGTTGAAGATTGTCTCTGCTAATTGTTGCAGTTTCTAAAAGAAATGTATCCACCATTAAGTCCATTTCATATGCCATTTGTAGATTCATCAATCTTTCCCCAAGATATGAACACCATTGCAAAACCATTCAAAAAGCTAACTGGTTACCTGTGGAATAACATGCTGGCTTTCTACTTGCCTCTCAACTATTTAAACTTATCAGGAATGACACATCCCCTCTACTAGCTCTCAGACTACTCAGAGATGCACCAACATCCAACCTTAGACAGCTTAGCCATTCGTGTCCCCTCTTCCAAACCCTCTCCTTCCCCAAACTAAGCTTCTCTGCACAGACCATGCTTTACAATCCATGCTTTCTCAGTCCCAAACTTTAGGAATATCTCCCTTCTTTCTTAAAAGTCATTTATCTTACTCCATTTTCCATTCACAAGTAAAAGCACACTTCAAGACTCTAGGAAAATGTAACTTCTAGCTCTCTTGTCAGGTAACTTTGTCTGTTTGTATACCTTGTCTAACTCCATTTTTGGTTGTGATTCTTTCAGTATGTCAGTTCTGATTTCCACTCTATATATAATGCATGTATATTTTGTGTTTTTTCACTCACTCTGTATATAATGTCATTTATCTATTGCCTTTATTCCCGCAAGCCAACTGTAATATTCACTTGGTATATGATGTACAGTAAACTCACAATTAACCCACAACCAAAGCGTCACATAGCTCACAACACCAGTTTGCCACCCAACAGCAGTCCCTAAGGCAAGACAACGTACCCAACACTTTAGTCATAGGTGACTCTATAGTCAGGCACACTGATGTCTCACTCACCAGGCTGAACAAGGAGAAAATTACGGTTAGTTGCCTGTCGGGTGCCAGGATCCGCCACATAATGCATGCACTCATGTTACTCCACAACAGGTACAAATATGACTCTGTCATTGTCCATGTTGGAGTGAAGAACTTGAGATGTACCTCCCTGGACTACATGAAGAGAGACATGGAAGAGCTCTCAGATCATGTAGCCCAGGCAGGTATGACCCTAGCCCTGAGTAGCATTCTGACATCATCCAGAATGATACCACAGTATAAAGACAAAATTATTGACTTCAATAATTGGCTAAGCTTCTGGTGCCATTCAAAGGGGACCCAGTATCTGTCTGCCTGGGATGACATGATCGACAAACCATGATGCTTTGCAAGAGATGGTTTGCACCTGTCGCCCCTGGGATTCAGGTTACTGGCTAAGGCTCTTGCCACCCCTATAGTGCCTTTTTTAGGCAAGGTTCAAAGGACAAAACTACCACTGTAACGGGTTCAAGCAAGCAAAATCTGAAGGTAATGCTACTCAATGCTAGAAGTCTAAACCTCAAGATGCACTCTCTCGAGGCTCTCCTAAAAATGGAGAACATCGACATCTGTGCAGTAACAGAGACCTGGTTCAATGCTCCAGAGAGAGCACCCCTGCAATACTAGGCTACAACTCATACCACACTTTTCGGCCACCAAACCAGGACCAAAACACTAAAGGTGGAGGAGTGTCCGTATTCACCAAGGATATTCACACCTCCAGGCTGGTTGCCCAACACAGTGCATCTGAAATTCTCCAGGTGCAACTAACACCAGGTAAGACTGCAATATAAATTGTGGCTTGTTAAAGATCCCCCACCATGCCCCAAGATTTAACTACACCTTTCTATACTGGAAAATATTAAGATACAATCAAACACCCTAATACTGGGTGATTTCAACTACACTGTCATTAACTGGGAAAACTACTCCTGAACCAACACCTTTGCTCAACGGATCTTGGAATTCATAAATTCCAACGCCCTAGAGCAACTAATTCATAGTCCCACCAAAGGGTACCAATATTCTAGACCTGGTCAGTACCAACATGGGAGAACAATGCTCTACACCAGTGGTCACCCCTCATTGGTCAGATCAGACCATAAGCTAATCACCCTTGACATCCACATCCCACCCCCACCCCCCTTTAAGGAAACCTCCATAAATAAACTTCTCCAAAGCCAACTTCATGCTTCTCAAGTCAGAAGTAACAAACTTCATGACACCCATGCAGATGCGAACTGGATGTTCAACTGCTGAATCCTACACTAGGGTGCTGTACGAGCACATTCACTTGTGCATGGACCGAGCCATCCAAATAGAACCAAGACACTGTCCTCTAAAAACAGGAAGCCAATCTGGAGGTTCCCTCCCATAAACAAGCTGTACAACAGAAGGAAGAAACTGTTGAAGAAAAGAGGAAGAACCCAGGATTCAAAAAACTCCCTCACCAGCCTCAGTAGAAAGCTGAGATCCCTCATAAAATCTTCCAAAGCTAGTTACGAAAGCAAAATTGCCAAAGATTCCAAAGACAACCATAGGCATTCTATAGCTATGTCAAGAATCTAAATGGCAATACTCGGATCTGTTCTGAGCTAGAGCAGAATGGCACTAGATATACTGATCCCAAGGATATTGCCAATATCCAGGCAGATAGATTCATTGCCAACTTCACCCCCCTCTTACCCCCTAAAGGGCCCATCTCAATACCGAAAGAATGCCAAATTCCGGTAATCATGGCCACTCAGGTAAAAAATGCACTCTCCAAAGCCACGAATACAGCATCCATGGGACCAGATGACATCCCGGGCTGTGTACTGCATGAACTACAAAATGAACTGGCACCTCACCTATGTGTCATAGGTTCATAGGTAGGTACTAAGCTATCGGCCCTAGGGCCCATACAAGCCTAGCCAAAAAATGTACCCTGGCTTTCACCATCCAAGAAAATTATTTTCCTATGCCCCTGTCGAGCAGAGACACAGAAGTGATCCCCCCAGGGTGAATTTCCCATTTCCCATCCAATCATCAAGATTTTTCTTGAAGAGTGCTAATGAGGAGCTCTGTTTGACATAGATAGGGTAGTCTGTTCCATAGTATGGGAAGTCTCTGGGACAAGAATCTATCCCTCCAGCATGTTCTGTTTATTGTGGTGACAAGGTTAAGGTCCCTAGAGCGTGTAGCTCGGAGGGATTGGGATTTCTTTAAGTGTAGCATGTCCAACAGCTCTGGGTTTGACATAGCTTTTTATGTTAGGCAGAGATCGCCTCTGAGTAGGCGATATGCGATGGAGTAAAGCTGTAGTTTTTTGAGACGGTCTGCATAGGGCATCTGTTTGAGGCCAGTAATCCTCTTTGTGAGGTATTTCTGTGGTCTTTCCAGTTGTTGTAGATGTCTTGTGAGGTACATACCAAAAGGGCGTTGTACTCTATAATGGGTCTAATGAGTGATGAGTAGAGGGGAACAATGACCTCTTTTTTTCTGGATGAGAATCCTTTTGTGATGAGATGAGCCACGTAGAAGGATTTCCTGACCACTGTGGCGATGTGATTATCAAAGGAGAGACTACTGTCCACCTGTGTCCCAAGGTCTCTTATCACATTTTTGGTATTAATTAGACTACCAGCTATGTGGTAGTTCGTGGATACAGAGTTTTTACCAAAGGGGATGACAATACACTTTTTGGCATTGAGCTTCAGGCCATGGCTTTGACACCAGGAATCTGTCTCGGTGAGGCCCTTTTGTAGTTTGTCCACATCATTAGGAGTTTCGATTATGGCTCTTAGTTTGCAGTCATCTGCAAACTTTGTTAGCCAAAGACCTTCTGTGTTGGCCTGCACTTCAGAGAAGTAGATACCAAACAGGAGTGGACCCAGGACTGAACCCTGTGGTACTCCACTTGTCACTGGTCTGATGTCGGATTTGGAATCCGCTACTTTCACAATGTGGGTTCTGCCCGTGAGTCAGTTGGCAACCCATCTTATGACATAGGGATTTATACCTAGTTTAGTGAGCTTATCTATAATTCCAGAGTGGGGGATGGTGTCGAAAGCCTTGGCGAGATCTAGATAAGCTGTGTGAACCATTTTACCATCATCTATGGCTTTGGTGACTGCTTCAAAGAAGTCAATCAGGTTTAGGAGACATGATCTGACTTTTACAAATCCAAACTGAGTAGGGTCCAGAGTTTGGAGATTACCAATGTCTTTGTTTATGAGTTCCATGATGATACGTTCCATGGCCTTGCAGACCAGGCTCGTCAGGCTAATGGGGCGGTAGTTCCCGGGGTCCATTGTGGCTCCCCCTTTGTGGAGTGGGATAACTGTCGTGGTGCGCCATTCAGTGGGTACAAAGCCTGAGGTGAGGCTATGATTGAACATGGTACTTAGGTAGGGTGCCAGTTCATTCTGTAGTTCGTGTAGAACACAGCCTGGGATATTGTCAGGTCCCATGGATGCTGTGTTCTTGGCTTTGGAGAGTGTGTTTTTTACCTGTGCAGCCGTGATTATAGGAACTTTGCATTCTTCTAGTATAGAGATGGGCCCTCTAGGGGTTGAGAGGGGGATAAAGTTAACACTGAACCTATCTGCCAGGATGTTGGCAATATCAGTTGGTTCTGTATATTTAGTGCCATTATGCTGTAACTCAGAGCAGATCTGAGTGTTCCCATTTAGATTCTTGACATAGCTATAGAATGCTTTGTGGTTGTCTTTAGAGTCAGTGGCAATTTTGTTTTCGTAACTAGCTTTGGAGGATTTTATGAGGGATCTCAACTTCTTACTGAGGTTGACCAGGGAGTTCCTCCAGTCATGGGATTTTACTCTTTTTTGCAACAGTTTCTTTCTTCTGTTGTAGAGCTTGTTTATGGCAGAGGACCACCAGATTGGCTTACTTTTTTTGGAGGATAACATCTTGGTTCTATTAGGGATAGCATGATCCATGCACTCGTGTAAGTGCTTATAAAGTGCATTTGTGTAGGATTCGGCAATCATACCTCTATTGTCCGTCTGCATGGGTGTCATGAAGTTCGCCACTTCTGTCTTAAGAAGTGTGAAGTTGGCTTTTGAGAAGTTTTTTATGATGGTTTCCCTAATTGGGGCTGGGGGTGGGATGTGGATATCTAGGCTGATTAGCTTGTGGTCGGATCTGACCAACGAGGAATTGACCTCTGGTGTGGAACACCGGTTTCCCATGTTGGTGATGACCAGGTCTAGGATATTGCTGCCCATGCTGGAGGTGTGAATAAGTTGATCCAAGGCGTTGGAATTTATGAATTCTAGAAAACGTTGAGCAAAAGAGTTGGTACATGAGTAGTTTTCCCAGTTAATGGTGGGGTAGTTGAAATCAACCATTATTAGGGTGTTGGGTTGTACCCTAATACTTTCCAGTGTATCAAGAAATGAGGAGTGTGAATCCTGGGGTCTGTAGCAAGCTACAATTTGGATTGCGGTCTTGCCCAGAGTTAGTTGCACTTGGATAATCTCGGATGCATTATGCTGTGCAACTAGCCTGGAGGTGTGGATATCCTTAATGAATATGGACACGCCTCCGCCTTTAGTGCTTCTTTCTGGGTTAGGTGGCCGAAAGGTGTGGTATGAATTGAAGCCTGGTAATGCAGGGGTGCTCTCTGGTGCTTTGAACCAGGTCTCTGTCACTGCACAGATGTCAATGTTCTCCATTTTAAGGAGTGCCTCGAGTGAGTGCATTTTGAGGTTTAGACTTCTAGCATTGAGTAGCATTACCCTCAGATTTTGCTTGCTTGTACCCGTTAGGGTGGTGAATTTGTCATTTGAACCTTGCCTAAAAAAGGCACTATAGGGGTGGCAAGAGTCTTAGCCAGTATCCGGAATCCTAAGGGCGACAGGTGCAGGCCATCTCTGGCAAAGCATCGTGGACTGTCGATCATGTCGTCCCAGGCAGACAAATACTGGATCCCCTTGGAATGACACCAGAAGCTTAGCCAATTGTTGAAGTCAATCATTTTGTCCTTGTACTGTGGTATCATTCTGGGTGATGGCAAGATGCTACTCAGGGTTAGGGTCATACCTGCCTGGGATACAAGATCGGAGAGCTCCTCCATGTCTCTTTTCATGTAGTCCAGGGAGGTACGTCTCAGGTCATTCACACCAACATGGACAATGACAGTGTCACGTTTGTACTTACTGTGGAGTGACCTGAGTGCATGCGTTATGTGGCGGATCCTGGCACCTGACAGGCAGCTGACAGTAACTTTCTCCTTGTTTAGTCTAGTGAGTGGAACATCAGTGTGCCTGACTATAGAGTCACCTATGACTAGAGTGTTGGGTACGTTGTTATGCCTTATGGGCTGTGGTTGAGTGGCACACTGAGTTTGTGGGCTGTGTGTCATTTGGGTTGTGTTGGGGGGTGGAGTTTGCTTACGTTTATGCTTTGGGTGTCCCTGATGCTTGGGCAGGTTTTTATTGAGAGCCTCCGCGAATGTACGTGTGTTTTTTGTGTTTCTATGTGTGTGTTTTGGTGGTGTGGATTTTGAGGGACTATGTGATGAGTGTGGTGTGGTGCAAGTGTTTACCCTCTCCTTTTGACTGTCTAGTCCAGTCTTGGGTGAAGAGAGCTTTGCTTCCAGTTTGGCTATATAAGTGCATCTCTCACAGGTTCATAGCCTCACCTCAGGCTTCGTGCTCACAGAGTGGAGCACAGCTGCAGTCATCCCACTCCACAAGGGGGGGGGTCCACTTTGGATCCTGGGAACTACCGTCCCATCAGTCTGACAAGCCTAATCTGCAAGGCCATGGAACGTATTATCATAGAACTTATAAACAAAGACATTGGCAACCTTCAAACTCTGGACCCCACCCAGTTTGGGTTCGTGAAGGGCCGATCTTGCCTCCTGAACCCGATTGACTTCTTTGAATTAGTCTTCAGAGCCATGGGCGAGGTTAAGGTGGTTCACACAGCCTACTTGGACCTCGCCATTACTTTCGACACTATCCCCCACTCTGGAATCGTAGATAAACTTAATAAGCTGGGCATTAATCCCTACGTCACTTGATGGGTTGCAAACTGGCTTACTGACAGAACACACACTGTAAAAGTACCCAACTTCAAATCCAGCTCCAGACAAGTGACAAGTGGTGTACCACAGGGTTCTGCCCTGGGACCACTCTTGTTTGGCATTTACTTCTCTGAAGTACAGGCCAACACTAAAGGACTCTGACTTACAAAGTTCGCAGATGACTGCAAGCTGGGAGCCATTATTGAATCCCCAAATGATGTGGGTATACCACAAAAGGGCCTTACCGAAACAGATGCCTGGTGCCAGAGCCATGGGCTCAAGCTAAATGCCAAAAAATGTATAGTTGTCCCCTTTGGGAAAAACCACATACCTGTGAACTACCACATAGGTGGCAGTGCACTAAAGACCGAAAGTGTGATAAGAGACCTAGGGACACAGGTGGACAGTAGTCTCACCTTTGATAACCACATAGCCACAACAGTTAGAAAATCCTTCTGCATAGCACACCTCATCACTAAGGGCTTTTCATCCAGAAAAAAGGAGGTCATTGTCCCTCTGTACTCCTCCCTCATTAGACCCATGATAGAATACAATGCCTTGTTTGGTATGTACCTCACAAGACATCTGCAACAATAAAAAAGGCCGCAGGAATACCTCACAAAAAGAATCACAGGCCTAAAGCAGATGCCTTATGCTACCATCTAAAGAAACACCAGCTATACTCTGTCGCATATCGCCTACTCAGAGGCGATCTCTGCCTAGCATACAAGGCCATGTCCAACCCAGAGTTGTTGGACATGCTACACTTAAAGAAATCCCAATCCCTCTGAGCCACATGCTCCAGGGATCTTAACCTTGTCATCACGATGAATAGAACATGCTGGAGGGTAGGTTTCTGACCCAGAGACTTCCCATGCTCTGGAATAGGCTGCCCATACATGTCAGGCAGAGCACCTCAGTGGCCCTCTTCAAGAGGAACCTTGACGATTGGATGGGAGATAGGAAATTCACTCCGGGGATCACATCAGTAGCCCTGCTAGACAGGGGTCCAGGAAAGTAAATATTTGTGGGAAGCAATAGCCAGGGAATAGTTATGGCTAGGCTTGTATAGGCCCTAGGGCCGATAGCCTAGTACCTACCTATGAACCAGAACTCAAGCAACTGGCACTCTTAAGCAACCGGCAAAAAAAAAAAAATCGAAGAAATACAATACAATTTTCTTGTGTTGTACTTGCAGTTTTATCCCCGCAGAAATATACCTTACGTTTAGTTTTACAGAGGAAGAAAGGAATAAATTCCCTCTCTCCCCAACCTGAGAACAAGTCAAACCAAACAAATAATACAGAGTACAGTATTAGGCTTATTTTTAATAGTAACACTCAAGGAACCAGAAACTAGAGTTATCCAGCATCTGCCAATCCCCATGGGTGCTAGTTAACTGAGCGTTTACTGTATTGCATTTTGTCATTCACACTGTATATAAGGTCATGTAACTATTGTGCAATAGTTGCATTTTACCACGGTTAAATTTAAAATAAAATAAGTATATAAACACAATAAAGTTTTTGATTACTTGACACTGACTGGAGGATGGTTCTCACAGAAAAGATATGTTTTTGTGACAGTGGGAATTTAGTATAGCCTCACACTACTTGAATGGGAATTTTTTCAAGTTATGGTTGTTCCTTTTCTGGCAGTGTACTAGGTACTTTTTCTTGCATTTCTAGGGTAGGGGCATCCAACAGGTGGCCCAAGGATCACATTCCAGCCCACCAAAGCATTTCATCTGACCCTCAGCATGACTGTCCACCTTTTTTGTTTGATGTTGATTAAGTTGCAGCCCAAAGCCCCCGTGATGCTGAAATTATTATAAACTGCTTAAGAGAAAACAATGCATTTTCAGAGTTTTAGTCTTGCTGCAAACCTTCTAAGCAGTAGCTAGAGCAGATTAGAGTACATTTCAGTTGATGCATCAGTACATCATTAAATCAGTCAAGTAAAGAATTTTACAAATGTCTGCTTCTTGCTTGTATTGACTTCTGCAATGCTTCTGCACTCAACACTCAGTAAAGATAGTTAAGTGAAGTACTTCACAAACCTCTACTTCTGGTGCCTTTGGCTGACTGCCTTTACACTTTAGTGATACTGCTAACTAGAGGCCTTCTGATGTAGACACAAGCAAGTACATATTGCTTGAAATTCTAAGTCTGTATTCAGATATCTTAGAGATAAAACTGTAGGTAATGAAGTAATCCAAATGCATGTAGAAAGTCAGAAGCCTACCGTTTTGATCAGTATAAAATGCAGTTTTGCAGCTGATGTAGTTAAGTAATATTAACAATAGTTGGTTGATTTTAGACTCTTCATTAACCTGTAAATTAAATATATTTTCTGACTGCATTAAATTCAACATCATATAACTTAGCGGTAGCAGCTTTTCAAGTAATATAGTTCTTCAGCCAGTGATTTGCTTTGCTCAAAAATTTTGAGTCAACAACTACTACTGCAGATATGAATTATTAAAGCTATCAAACATTTTTACAGCTAAGCACCAAACACTGCAAACCGTTTCCTCAGGCAGTTTGAACTCCTCCCATACCTCTCGCAGTGCATTGCTGCTCCCTGTTACTCCAGATCTGGTTTACTACCATAGTTTGTAGCAGTATCACAGTCTCAAGAGAAACAAGTCCTATTTTTGTCCATATGACTATTTAGAGGTAGGATTTTCAGCTATTTACCTTCAATCTCGTACATCCGCGGTGGTGCAGCGGTAGCGTTGTTGCCTCGGCTGGAGTGCGGGGAGTGCCTTCTGTGTGGAGTCTGCATGTCCTCCCCGCGGTTGGGTGGGCGTTCGAAAGACATGTGTAAATGGGCATGCCTTCGTTGAAGGTTGAACGCCGAGCTGGCACCTTGCCGTTTGTGAAAGTCTACTGCCAATCATTAGCGGACCGGAGTTCCACTGTGGTGACCCCTAACCAGGAAAAGCCGAAAGACAAACAACAACAACAACCTTCAATCTCTTAATTTTATTATGTAAACCTTCCAAAAAGAGATTTTTTTTTTTTTTTTTTTACTTTTGGTCTCTGCCCCCCCCCCCCCCCCCCCCCCCACTTATGCCAGCCTTCTGGTAATCTGTTATTTAAAAAAAAAGAAGAAATGGATAATTATAATAGTAGTAGTGTTAGTATAATTTTTGTTGAACTTGGGTTGCTTAGTGTAGACTCCATTTTTCTGTATTTTTTGGCTATAGTAGCTTTTTTCTGCTCATGCTTAGTGCAGCTGTACTTCTATATAGAAATAGCTATAGAAAAGGCCTCAAGGTTCGAGGAATGTAGCCGATGTAGGCACAAGACCCCATCTTAGGATATCAATGACTAATGATTGGTGTACCTAAAGCCAGACCATTTGAAGGAGCAGTGCAATATTTGCAAATCCTTCGAGAGAAGGATGCTAGAGGAATGTAGAAATAAACTTATTTGAAGGGCCTTCTTCCTCCCAATGAATTCCAAAGAGGACAAAGAAAAGAAAAAAGAAGAGGAGAGCAGAACTGCAGCATAAAGATTTCTCTTCTCTGAAGCAGTCCAGGGTAAAATATCAGACTCCTAAAATTTGTAGTGCTGTTCCAAATCCACTATTACTGACCCATCCTCACCAGTAAATTCAGAATGAAATAGTTTTGGCCACTCTGAGTCATCTTCTAATGAGGTGGCCATCATCCTTGATCCTTCTCCAAAGAAAAGACTGAGAGGATTTTCCTTGTAGTAGGAACTGCCCTAATACATATAGTCCAGTCATGTTTCTGACATGTCATCCCACTTGGTGAGGTCTGTCAGGAGGCCCTCAATGCAGCATGATTTGGAATGCATGGTAATAAGGGTATTTATTAAAGCACAGATTGACATGGGTATCAAGCCATCCCTCTCTGCCTCTAGGGCAAACGGGTCAAAACACCAACCTCCTAAATATTCTGTTCCTTCCCCTCGCCCAGCAATGGGTTATTCAGAGCCTACAATGAAGCCATTGTGATCTGAGTCAGTGTTAAGAAGGCTAGACCCTTCAGCTCCAACTCACTTGGTCCTACCAATGTCTTATGTCAGTGCTTTTGTGTCAAAATCCACTGACCCTATGAGGTTGGGGTTGAGAGGGCAACGTTGGTGTGGACACCGATCCTTTGGGGGTCATTAACTGTGTCTGACACCTCAACCTTTGACTTTTTGGTGCCCAAACCAGCCTCAGATGTCAGATTAGCCTTGAGGGCAGTGCCACACATTCTTTGGTATCTGCTTCAGTGTCAGTTATGTCAACACCTGCAGATACTTCATCAGCATTTAATGTCCCAAAGAGATTGACCTCACTGTCAAAACATGATAGATCAGATGCATCACTTCTCAGCTCAACTCCATGATACCAGACAGTCTGCTGACTGTGGAGCCAGTCATAGGCTCCATCAATAGAGTACACTGAAAAGCCCCAGGAATAAAAAACCCTCAGTGTAAGACCACTCCTCTTCCCCCTTGGAAAGTTCCCAACCAAAGGTTGCAAAGAAGAGAAAGTGCAAGAGGAAGCACTTATATTTCAATACAGTGTCTCTAATACAGGATTCATATCTTGATGAAGGGAGAAGTTCACACAGTCTCCGTCAGACAACTCCATATTTGGGGAAATTCTAGAACTAATGAAACAGAAGGGTTTTTGACCCGTAGAACCCTTCCTGAATGAGGAGATTCTGATGGAGGCTTTCTGAAGTGCCCCCCTCTGCTTCCTTGGTGGTTCCACCCCCCCCCCCCCCCTGCTGACCAAAGGATTGACCCCTTGCAAGGAAGCCAGACAGGATACTACATTCTCTTAAGGATAGTCAATTTTGGAACAAGGGTCCCCTTGCTGACTCCATGATTATAGCAGGAGTGACTGAGAGCCTTGGAAAGAGAGCCTGACTGTCTGTCCCCCAGATATGGATTCTAGGGCAATAGACAAATGAGGAAGTGATCTATATGATAGGTGCCCTTGCCATCAGATCCTTAAATTGTCTGACACTTCTGAACAGGTTTCATCATGGTCTGACTGAGCAGATAGTAGACATATTGAGATAAACAGTGACACCTGACCCTCATAGGCAGTTGGAAGCACAGGTATCCAATATGCTTAATATTTCTACCCTTTTCACTTACTACATAATGTGGCTGAGAGGGAGGTTAGAGCTGCTATTACAGGCATCACCATGAGACACTATGGCTGGCTCTGTCTATGTGACTTTGCAAAGAACTTCAAGGCATCTTTCACAGATGCCCTTTTTGATGGATTCTGTATTTACAGACCCAAAGTAAAAAGAAACTGATAATAACTTAGGACAGCAAAACATTGTCCACTGTGGATGTTAAACTCACAGCCCCCCAAAGGTCCTTTTTTAGGAATTGGAAGGGTTCTAGGAATTTGTCTTTCACAAAGCCTTACAGACAGAGGATTGTTGTATCACAGTGAGAACAGTGGTAGACTAAACATTATTTATTATTTATTTATTTATTGCATTTGTTAACCGGGAAACTCCACTGGGCCTGGAAAGAGCCCATTTTCAGTGGAGGTCTGGGGAGAAAAGCTCTACAAAGTCACATACAAATAAAAATAATTAATCAGATTACAGAAAAAAAATCATACAGTACTATTACATTGAATGAAACTGATAATAGTAACAACAGTGAAAAGATTACAATCCTGGACATATAATAGTAATAAATGGAAATATATTCCAGTGATAGATTAGTGAAATATAACTTCAAGTTCAGAGTTCGTATTCAAGTAACACAAGAATGTAATATATCTGTGATAAGCAAGAAGGCAGAGTGAATGAAATGAACTGATAGCAGTATGGCATCAGATAGAGAAATCAGGAATTGGGGTCATGTGTTGGGGAGCAGGACCATAACCATAGTGAGGAGAGATGTAGTTTGAGAGATTTTTTAAAGGAGGCTGGGTTGCTGATTGTTCTGAATGAAAGGGGAGCTTATTCCATGCCTTGGAGACATTATAGGAATACAACATTTGACCGGCTGAGAGCTCAGGTTTCTCTATGGATAGTAACATTTTGTTTTCAGACCTAAGGTGTCTGTTTGGATGATACGTGGTCAGTATGGAGGAGAGGGATGGGAAGGTTTCTGGGTGGTAGATGAGCCTGTGGGCTGTAGTTAATTGTAAGAATGTGAGATAGTGAGGGGATTCTAGCTAATCTAGTTGATGCAGAGAGGAACAGTGAGTGATGGGTGGAATACTTTGCATTTGTGGCAAGTTTGGCGACTTTGCTGTGGCAAGAGGCTAGTTTTGTTTTCAAGGAAGACTTTAGATTGGTGAGGATGGTAGTGCCATAAAGATGTGTTGGGAGCAGGAAGGATGAGGCCAAAGCCTTTTTTGCGGTGAGACTGAGAAAAATAGTTGTGCCTGTGTAGGGCACCTAGTTTTTGATGTTACTGTATATGTGAAGGTCAAAGGTTAATTTGTCATCAATGATGACACCTAGTAATTTTATGCTGGGGACGACTTCAATGTTGGTGTTATTGTGGGAGTGAATGGTGAATAAAGACTTGTCGACAGAGTTGGATTTTGTGGGGCTAAATATTAAAAGTTTTGTTTTATTGGGGTTGAGAATGAGATGGTTCTGGGGCATCCAGGTTTCGGATTCTTGGGGGAGATGCTGTAGTGCTGGGGGGCAGATTTGGCAGAGCATGATAGTTGAGTCATCTGCATATTGGATGACAGTACTGTGGATGAGAGAAACTTGATTAAAGCTAGGTGTAGTGTCCAAGGTTAGAGCTGGCTTTGGTAAAATTATTAGTTGTCCAAGGAGCATTCACTTGCATTGCTTGGTATTCTAGTCTTAATACTGTGAAGATTAGAATGGTAATGTATCATCGCAAAATTGCTTGAGGAGCTCACAACTGTAGATAATTTGTGCCCATTTCAAATACTACTATGCTAAAATAAATACAAGTAATAAATACATAAGTACAAGAAGCAGACAAACATTGTATTTCAAACTATTTTATATAAATGCACAATTACTTACCAGCCCCACAGCTCTTATCTGGTTGCTTGCCCAGAGTAATATGATCAAATTTCAGATGACCAACTGTAATAAAATAAGAGATATAATAATCATCTCAAGCACCATCCTGTTTACACATACACGCAATTGCTCGTCAGCCCCAGTAGCCTATCTCGTTGCCTGTTAGGAATAAAGAAAGAGAAAAAAAAAGGAAAAAACTTGCCTCGTGTTACTACCACTGCTACTGTTTTGCACATAGCCGGCCATAGGCATAGGCCAACTAGGCAGCCGCCTAGGGCGCCGCTCTAGCAGGGGCACTTTTCCAGTATTTATTTGGTGTAGGAAGACAAGGAAGGGGGCACCACGTAGTGTGGTGGGGGGCGCCATGGAATCCTTTTGCCTAGGGCAGCAGTTGACCTAAGGCCGCTCCTGGTTTTGCACTAGAAACTTCTTATACCATTATTCTCAATTTCACAAGTTTCTGCTCATGCTGATGCCATCCTAAATTGGGAGCAGAAACCTAGTGAAATAGTTAGTCAAGAGCGGTGACCTCTCCAAAGGGCACTGCAAGCTGTGGCTGCTCATTTGTTTATTTATTTACCTTAAGTAAAGAAACAGTATGACATGTCATTTTGTATGCCAGCTTTTAAAATCTGGAAGGGATTTTTGTTTTAATTTTCTGGGGAAATACCTTCTGTTCTTGTGATTTTAATTTTATTCTGTAAACCATGACAGAGCCTTCATTTGAGCCAGTGTGTGTAATACCTTCAAAATTCCTGACTTGGAAAATTATTCTATCATTCACTGTCATTCCAGCTGTGAGAGTTGACTTGCAGTCTGGCAGGATGTTTTCTGCTTTGAGCCACACACCATTTTCCTTAAACTCAGAGTAACTGTGTCTTGTAGCCCTTCATTCATTCTTAATGTTAGATACTGCCTGTGAAAAATTGAAATGCTGCCAGCCCAGCTAGCTGGAATTTTGTAAATAATTATATGTAACTTGAAAATACTAATATGATTTATATAGAAATGTGACACTGCAAGTCCAGCTATCTGGAATTTTGTAAGTAATCATATGCCATTTGTGAATATTATGATCCATAGGCTTGTCTTACAAATGTAAGAGAACTATATGTTGTGTGTATATTAAACTACTGGTGCAGAAGTGTATGTTGAACTGTGTGTTATGTGCTGAGCTTCAAGAATGTAACCACAGTGTACCCTACTGGAAAAGAACAGAAATGTATATGGACTATGTGCTTGGTCAAATGTGTTTTCATGGTAGAAGTTTGAACATACATAATTAACTTGCAAAACCTCAAGAAAATAAGTGGAAATTGTTTTACGATTCTGTTATCTCTGTTTCAGCTCAGAGCAGACAGCATCTAGAGTTGAGAGGTTTTCCCATTGTCTTGAAACATAAATAATTACTAGGTTTCAAATGTAAATGACTTCCAATTCTAAGCAAACTTCTGAGAAATATGTACCGCTGACACAGAGTTTCTGTTAGCCTGGGAACTGAAGGCAGGTGAGAGTGATGTCATCCCAGCTAACCTAGCAGTAATGTGTATTATTAATTTAAAAACTATCTCAGAGAGTGGGTATGGGCATTTTGTATCTTGTCTTGGATCTAGAAACATTCAGTCAGCACTTCTCATCTGCATTTGCTTTGCTCTCTCTCTAAGTAAGTTATTTAGAGCACAGTATCTTTTAGATATCGATAGGAATATAGTAAAGATCAGTTTAGATGATTGCTGTATTTATGTGAAACTGTCCTGCAGTGTTGTTTTAAAATATTTCCTGTGATTCTGAACTCTGTAGTCACTGTGTTGAGTTATTGAGTATTGTCTTGTTTTTATTATTTATTAAATATATTTAAACCTTTTAATTGTGGCTGGTTTGTTTAGAAATATTTAAGCTCTTAGAGTACTTGCATATGTATTTGGTGACACCGTGCATGCCACTCCAATAGCCTTGAAAGTCTTGGTCACACCATTTGGATAATGGTAACATCACACAGTAAGAGTGGTCACCCTTTGGGATGAGCCTTATAGTAGCTGATAAACAGCTGGTTGGTGGCAGTGCTAACTATGTTTTAGTCTGGGCAGAAGGGGCATTGCTAGTAAACCTATGCCAGCCATCCAAAGGAGTGTCTGTGTGTTTGTATTTAAATCATATATCCAAGTTTGTGTGTGTGTGTGCCAGCTACTTGGGCAGGGACACGAAGGACTGGTTGGACAGAGAGGGTGCTGGAGGTTTTGGCTTGACCTCTCTGCTGAGATCTTAACCCTATAGCTGTGCCAGTGGAGAGTCTTATTGGGGGTCTGCAGAAAGAGGGAGAAACCAGCCCAGGATTAACTGTGATGTATGTGTGCTCTTAAGGGAAATTGCACTTTACTTAGTATGCACTTTGTCATCCTCCCAGTGTGCACGTCCCTCACTGGTGCTATTTGGTGAGGATTGAGGCTCATCGATTACTAGACCAGTGCAGGGGTGTCACACCCCTTGCATAAAAAATATTCAGTTCTGCCTTTCTTCCGTTTGAGTTTTGTGCAAGATGAATCCCAGAAGACACTTATTTTCTTAGATTTCTAGAGGTGAGGTGATCTGAAAGTCAGAACATCTCCTTATTGATTTTGCTACCAATAAATTAGATATTGTGTCAGCATAGCTCTGTGCACTCTGCTCTTTTATGATTACAGAGCCAGAGCTATTCACGGAAAAGTTAAAATTGTACTACAACAGCATTGGCTTTGTGTGCCTTTTCTGAGACATAAATTTCTTATTCACTTATGAAGTTGTTAGTTGGTCCTCAGTCCATATGGTTTACCAAGTGTTTCAAGTGTTACAGATTAGGAATGGCTCCCAGAGTACTATACATTTTGCAACAGCTGTTGTCTAAGATATATTTATTGCATTGTGTTCATTCCGTTCGTTACTTTACTGAAAAGACAGGGTCACTGAAGCATAGTGCCTTTCTATTAGGCACTTTGCAAAACAGTAAATATTTATTTATTTATTTGACATTTGTTGACCGGGTTGGTCCATCTGGGACAAAGCCCTTTTTCAGTGGAGACCCGGGGAGAAAAGCTCCTAAGTTACAAACATGTGCAAGAACAAAAGTATGATAAATAACAATGTAAAGAGAGTCCACAATACATAAAACTGCTTAGAGATTATATACAATGTTAGCTAACTACATATATTGTAGTAGTTAATTAGGGAAAAAAAATTACAGTATAAAGAAAACAGAATAATAAGGAAGTTAATTAGTAGCAGTGAGAAGAGATTAAAGTGTGGAAGTGGTTTTTGACTCTCTACTGCTGAGGAGATTGGTACCAGTTCAAATAAAGTGGTGGGGTTGAAAGTAGGGAAGGATTTAGCAGTGAAGAAGGGTGAGAGAGTTGGGATGGAGGTAGGGTTGGGTACGTGTAGGAGAAAAAAAGTGAATGATGGGTCTGGAGAGATGGGTTAGTCAGGGGGCTGATAACAGAGGCATGGTTTGTTTTTGTTAAAGTGATCTTTCACTGCCTTTTTGAATATTAGTTTGGATCACTTGTTTCGGATGTCAAATGGGAGTTTATTCCCATGTTTAGCGGGATAATAGCTATACAGATTTTTTTCCTATGTTGAGCTTGGGTTTGGTTATGGTCAGGAGCTGTTGGTCAGAGCTCCGGAGTCTTCTAGCTGGGGTGTAGGATGAGATGATGGGTAATATGGCAGGGCAAAATGTGGGCTGGAATAGGATGGAATGGATTATTTGGAGCTGGGAGAAGGTAAGGTTGTGGGGGAATTTTAACCATTTCTATTTTTGTAGTGCTAGACAGTAGTGAGAGGAGCATGGTAGCTCAACGACAAATTTCGCTACTTTGTTATAGGTGGATTCAAGTTTTGATGTAAGAGATGTCTGCAGGCTGGTGAGAATCTGAGACCCATAGAAAAGGGTTTGTAGAAGGTAGGCATGTGATATAGCAATTTTTACTTGAGTAGAGAGAAAGTTTTTGTTTTTATAAAGACCACCTAGATTTTGGTGTTTTTTTTTATGTTATTTGGTACATGCTGGTCGATTTTTAGCTGGTCATCAGTGATGACCCCGAGTAGTTTACTGTGGTCATCAACTACGATAGGTGTGTTGTGGGAGGTGATGGAGAAGTTTGGTTTCAGGTGGGTCATTGTTTTAGGTAGAAAGAGAAGGAGTTTGGTCGTTTTGGGATTTAAGATTAGATGGTTATGTTTGAGCCAGTTCTCGATAGACAAGAAGGATTCCTGTTTTAGTATGGAAGTATGGAGTTTGGGAAGAGTGTCATCAATGGTGATGACTGTGGAGTCATCAACATATTGCATTAAAGATGAGTGTGGGGTGGAGATTGATAACTGATTAGTAAAAATATTGAAAAGCAGGGGTCCTGTAATTGATCCTTGGGGTACCCCCATCAGTACTTGGAGTTCAGGGAAGATGGCTGAATCCCATTTGATGGACTAGGAAAGGTTGCTAAGATAACTAGAGAACCAGGAGATAGTGGCAGGGGATAGGTTTAATTGAGAGAGTTTCTCTAAGAGTAATGGATGGTGGACAGTATCAAATGCTTTCCATAGGTCAAGAAAGAGACAAGAGGCAAGTTTATTCTGGTCTCTAGCTTGAGAAATAGTGTTTATGAAGGAGATGAGGGCTGTAGAGGTGCTATGGCCAGGGCGAAAACAGTGTTGGGTGGGAGTAATTAAGTTCTCTTTAGTGAGGTGGTGGAGAATTTGTTTGTGTACCCATTTTTCCACGATCTTTGAGAGTGGAGATAGAATTGTGATGGGCCTATAGTTAGTTCGCTGGAGTTACTTCCCTTGTGGATATGAATAGTGTAGAACTTCTTCCAGATGACTGGGACTGTAGTTTCAGTAATGGATCTGTTGATGAGAATAGAGATGGGTAAGGCTAAGGAGTTAACAGCTAGTTGGAGAAAGAGTGGAGGGAGACCATCTATGGAGGGAGAGTAGGGTTTGAGCTTACGGAGCAGCGATTTTACATATGAGGTGGATAATGTTTGTAGGCTGAAAGTAGGAGAGTGGTTAAGGTGATTAGGAGGAGTGGTGAGTGGGGTTGGTGTTGGAGTGATTAATAAGTTTGCTGAAGGACTCAATGAAGTATGAGTTAAAGTTTGTAGCGGTTTGGAGAGGATTAAGTGTGGGGCTTGGGTGGGGGGTGGATGGGTTTCCTGGATGTAGAATATGATTCATTGTATGCCAGAATTTTTTTGGGTTATATAGGTGTGTTTTGGGGGGTTAGTATAGTAATTCTTTTTGTCGTCTTTATTTGCATGCTTAGACAGGTTATGAAGTTGTCTATATTTTTGTAGGTGAGTGGGCAATTTGGTTTTGCTCCAGAGTTTCCATTGTCTATCCCTCTCTGCCATTAGTGAGAGTGGAGGGTGTAAGCCAGAGTGACACAGTGGACTTTATCCTGATCTTGTGTAAGGGGGCCAGTGAGTTTAAAATGTTGAAGAATGTGTTGTTTAATTCCATGACTGCTTCCTTGAGAGGTAGATGTTTGAGAAAGGTCCAGTCAATAAGAGAGAGTTGACTGCTGAGTTCATTTGGGTCAAAGTTTTTTACCTTATGGCAAGTTTTAATTATATGGGGTTTGAGTGTGTGTGTGTGTGTGTGTGTGTGTGTGTGTGTGTGTGTGTGTGTGTGTGTGTGTGTGTGTGTGTGTGTGTGTGTGTGTGGAGTAAAGTGGATGATGTTGATAGGAGAGTGGTCACTAAGGGTTTCAGGGAAGTGATATTTTTGGGGATGGGATCCAAGGATCCAGTCAAGGATAGCAGAGTGAGTGGTGGATTTGGTGGAATAGGTAGGAGTTGTTACTAATTGGGAGAAACCATGTAGGTTAATGGAGGTAGAGGGGATATGGTTGTGAGTGTGGACCAGTTGATCTTGACATCTCCCATGATTATTCATTGTGAAGGTCTGAGGAGAAAGTGGAAAGTAAACTTTCCAGTACAGCGATGTTATCGCTGGGTGGGATGTAGATAGCAGCAATGTTAATAGAGGTGTGGGGGTTAGTTCTGCAGTTGGCCAGAAGGAGTTCAGCAGGGGAAATGGGGAGAGGGGGAAGGTAGGGGAGTTAGTGTGAGGTTATCAGTGTGCATGATAGCAATGCCACCTCCTTTTCTTTTTTTCTATCTAGTCGTAAGATGGTATACCCAGGAGGAAGGATGTCCCTATCAGGGATGTGAGGTTTTAAACAAGTCTCACTAAGGGTTATTATATCAGGAGAGTGGTGTGAGATCCAAGAATGGAATTCAATAGTTTTATTTACTATGCTTCTCAGGTTGATGGAGTAAAAGGACATGTGCTTTGGTGGGGTATGAGAGTTGGGGGTGGTGGTATGTTTGAGGGTACCATCTGAGGATGAAGGTAGAGCTGGGCCAGGGTTGGGATGTATGTCTCCTGCCTGTAAAAGGGAGAGGAGAGAAGGGATTGGCTGAGGTTTGGAGACAAGGAGTAGGTGGCACTTGGGTTTCCCTTTACTGTGTGTTGTTTTGCCTGTACCATTTTTTGTGTATGGAGGTAAGATTTTGTAATCATAGCAGTGTGAGTTAGGAATGAGTGAGGTAGTTGAGCGAAGACTGGTGGATAGGTAGAGGTGGGTGAGTGAAAGCTGGGTTGTAGTGGAAAGGTGTAAGAGGAGAGGTTATATAGGATTGTAAGAGTTGAGGTAGTTAGTATTGTAAATAGAAGGGAGTGGTATAGCATGGTGAGTTGTAGATAGGTGAGAAGTGCATGTGTGAGAAGAGGGAGGTACAAGTAAGAATAATAGTTCAAGGTTGAAGGTAGAGAGGTGTGAGGGAGTGTGGGGGTGGGGATGAGGTTTACTGAGTAGAGAGTAAAGTGGAAAAGATGGTGGATTAGGAGGAGGATAGAGAGGAGAGGGATAGGAGGGGCTGAAAAGTTGGGTGGGGTTTAGATGGGGTGTGGTGACAAAGGGTTGAGAATAAAGGAAAGTATGTCATGGTGGGTGGGAATGGGGATAGGGTATGGGAGCAGAGAGAGCCCGAGCGTATCGAGAGCGAACGGAGCGGGGCTAGCCCCTTCTTCAGCCAAGGGCTCTTACAAAAACAATGTACAGGTAGGCAAGGGCTTGGTCCAGGGGCTGATAGTGTGCCTCCAAGGTCTGCACTATTCAGCAGTTGCAGGGTAAGGGATCTGCCACTGCAAAACCAAGTTACATGAAGTACAATACACCCAAGCACAGAAATATGACTCAATAGGGCTTATAGAGAATAAATGAGTCTAGTAATAACATGGGGGGAAGCACTCTCGCCCTTTAGAACCTCAGTTGTTCCGGTGCTGAGCACGCCAGTACAGGTTAGATGAAGTAAAGATCTGGTTGCGTTTAGCTTACAGATATTATTTAAAAATAACCTACACTTTTATTAAGTAGGGAAGTCACTCTCTTGTTCAGGTGCCAAGGGGTCCGCAGTTCAGTTCTTATCTGTGGGATGACTGAAGCAGAATCAAAGGTCCCGTAGCTGCAAATGCGGGTATTTAAAACAGAGAGATGGACTAGAGTGAAAACTTTTATTAAGTAGGGAAATCACTCTCTTGTTCAGGTGCAGAGGGGTCTGCAGTTCAATTCTTATCTGTGGGATGACTGAAGCAGAATCAAAATCAAGTGATTAAATTGTCCTTGTCTTAACAATACCATCCCACCCACTGTATGCCTTAGTTTGTGTGTAGCTCTGTTGTTTTGTAAGATGTCAGGCTTTATAAGCTTATAACTATTTGGCTTTCAAGAAGTGTGGAAGCCTGACTGCCATTACTCGATGTTCACAGTTTTCTGTTTCATATATATACATGTACTTAAGAAACAAATTGCCAACTCGGAGAAAATTTTATTTGCCATTTGAAAAAGTCGTATACTGTATAATCACAATCACAAAAAGAGCTGTACTGTTTTAATTGCTAAACTGTCTTGAATCTTTTCCAAACAGGATGAAAGCAACTACAGTATACTATTTTTTGGTGGCAAATAAGTTCACAAGATTATTCATAGTGTGGCTTAAAATATTTTGTCAGAACCATACCTCTTGTCTGTTTTATTCAGACAAGTTGGGTGAAGCTAACCATTCTGACTAGATAGATGTAATGGGATCC
The DNA here is from genome assembly GCF_019279795.1 of Protopterus annectens. Taxonomy (NCBI): domain Eukaryota; kingdom Metazoa; phylum Chordata; order Ceratodontiformes; family Protopteridae; genus Protopterus; species Protopterus annectens. The sequence continues at coordinate 427,325,492 of NC_056737.1, forward strand.
TATCTCGCCTACATTCATAACTGATGGGTTCGGAGCCGATCCCTTGGCTCCGACTCGGCCACTATATAGTAGAACAAAGTCTCTAATTGGCTGGGCTACCCCTTATCCCAGAATGCACCACGCCTGCTTCCCCGATCTCGTTTGCCGCTTTTCAAGCTAGACGTGGTCTCGACTTGGCTGGAGCTAAGTAGTTTTTTGGTTACTTTTTGGTCTTTTGACCTAGGGGTTTTCTTCATAAATTTAACAAACAGCTGTTTTAACAGCTTTACGTGTGTGTGTGTGTAAACTTTTTTGGTGTGATTGGTATTTTTTTCTATTTACCGGGCAAGGCCCGTTTAAGTTAGAGGGCCCTTGCCCTTATTTGTGTGTGGGTGTGCTAAATTTGTCTTACTGTACGTTCTGTTTTATCGGGCTAAGCCCGTTTAAGTTAGAGGGCTTCTGCCCATTTTGGGTGCTGTATCTCGGGCCAGTCCCGTTTGAGTCAAAGGGCTCGTGCCCTACTGAAGGTTGTTTCTTTCGTTGTGGTAAAACTGTGGTGTGACAGGATGTCGAAAGAGCAGAAGTCTGGTTTTAAAAAGTGCACCAAGTGTAACTACAAAATGTCTATTACCGATAGCCATGCTGTTTGTGTATATTGTTTAGGACTGAAACATTTACAGGAAACATGTAGTGTTTGTCATGCTTTTTCCTCTAGGGTCCTTCAAGAACGTAAAAATAAGTTGATACTTAAGGGTCTTATTATAAGCCCTCTTTTGAGGAAGCTTTGGCTTCTCCTTCCTCTCCAGCTTCTAAAAAGAAAAGGTTGTCGGCTCCGACCAGTCCGTCGGAACCGACTTCCAAGAAGCATAGGTCGACCTCTTCTTCCTCGGCTCCAATGGCTTCGGAGCCTCGGGTGGAAGGGTCTGCCTCGATATCTCTTTCCTCGGCTCCATTGGTGTCGGAGCCGCAGGTTGGGGGATCGAGAGGCGAATCATCTGCTTCAGCTCTGTTGGTCTCGGAGCCGTTGAAGGTGTGCAGCTCAGACTCTCCCCCCTCGGCCCCGAAGTCCCCTTCGGCGCCGATACTTATACATACGGTTCCGGATCCGGTGCCGATAGTGTTGGAGCCATTTCGGAGCCGGTCCCCTGGTCTTTCGGAGCCGAGAGAGAAGTCGTCTCGGCCCCCATCTATTTCCTCTAAATCCTCCAGGTTGTCTGACTCAGATTTTGACAGAGTTATCCAGTGGCTTTTCCAGTCCCCGGTTTTTGAAAAAATGGTCTCGGCTCCAACCCACTCGGCTCTGGAGCCGATCCCCACTTCGACACATCCGATTCCTCCTCCAACTTCCTCGGAGCCGTTGGAGTCGGTGATGGTAGAGCAGAGCAGAGTCGTCCAGTCGGAACCGAGACTCCCTCGGAGCCTCTCTGTTCCGACCATCATTCCTACCCTGTCCTCGGCGTCAGGGTTCGGTACCAGGACTTCCTCGGTCGGGGCCGAGGGGAACACTTTGGAACTGGTAGCTTTGGTGCCTAGTCTTCCCCTCGGAGCGTCGGCCACAGGGATTCCCGGTACCGTCGTGGTCTCTCAGCCGGTATCCTCTGTAGAGTCTGGAGGTCCTGCTTTTGAGGCCATGAGGAGTGTGCTGGCCATGTCCTTGCCGGCTCAGCAAGTCTCTACCTCACCGTCCCTAGACTTGGGAACTGGTGCTTCTGGTGTGCTTCATTCCCACGATAGCGGGGCCCCAGGACCTGAGGATACCCTCTCGGGGGGGGGTTCCCTTCTCCCGGGAGGTCCTTCTGAATCCGCTTCGCATGAACCTCCAAGGAAGAAATTGTGCAAGAGGAAGCACATTGACTCCCAGGATGAGTCTATCACATCAGATACTGACCTCGATGATGCGGAGGGGTCCCCAAAATCGTCCTCGGATGACGTCTCCTTCTCAGATATCCTCGAGATCCTGAGACAGAGAGGTGATTGGCAGTCCAAAACCCCTTCCGCAGAGGAGTCAGTCTTCCTCAAGGCTTTTGGGGCCCAGCCCTCCGCCTCCTGGGTGTCTCCACCCTTCGATGAATTGCTAGATTTAGTTTCTCGAAGGGTGTGGGAACACCCTGATTCTGTGGAACCGGTGCCCGCCAGGCCTAACAAGTTCCTCTCAGCCCCTCCTCAAAAGGAATTTTTGACCAAAGGAGTTGCAGTAGATGCGATGGTGGTGGCATCTGCCACTCAGCAGGAAGTGGCAGAGGCTTCAACGTCTATTCACCCTCCTAATAAGGATTCCAGGAGCATGGATAGGTACGGGAAGCGTACCCTTTCTTCAGCGGCCTTTACCCTGTGGTCGCTGAATTACCTTTGTCATTTCACCAGGCTCCAAAGGGACCTCCTCAAAGAGTTAGGAGAGTCTCTTACGGGTAACCTTCCTGAGGCGTTAGCCCAAACTGTTGGCGCCCAGATGACTACCCTATCTTCGATAGTCAACTCGTCCATGAGGCTCATCTCATATGTGGCCGAAGGGGCGAGTAGAGCAGCGGGAACAGGCGTGGCTCTTAGAAGACACGCCTGGTTACGCTTGTGTCCCTTTGCGGAGGCTTTTAAGTCTTTCTTCACCGACGCCCCTTTGGATGGGTCCTCCCTGTTTGGACCCAAGGTGAAGGACACACTGGCTCGGTGTGAGCAGGAGGGCAAGACCTTGACTGCCGTGGGTGCCTGTTTTTCTGCTCCTTCTACACCTTACCCCAAGGCCCAGAGAGGAGGGAAAATGTGGTTCAGGAAATCTCAAAGGTCTTTCCCTACTCCACCGAGTGATCCCCCCTCTACAGGCAGGGGGGGGGATTCAGGAAGATGCCGCCCCAGAGGTGGCAGAGGCGGCAGAGGCCCCCGTAACTCTGGAGACCGCGATTCCTTTTGTGGTCCATCCTATGCTCCCCGTCCCTGAGACGTGGCCCAACTGCGCATCTCCGGAGCCAGTCGGGGGTCGTTTTGCGGAACATCCACAGGCTTGGGAATCTATCACCAAGGATCAGTGGGTGCTCCGAACCATAACCGGAGGCTATCTCATCCCTTTCACCAAGATCCCCCCTCTTCCTATCAGGAAAATCCCGGATGTGCCACCCAGTCAGCGGGATCAAGCAGCGGTCGAGGTTTCAAAGCTGCAAAGAAAAGGAGTCATCCAGCCTGTCCCCGCCGACCAGATCGGATCAGGAACTTACTCAAGACTATTTTTGGTGCCAAAAAAGGCAGGGGACTTAAGGCCCATTTTGGACCTCAGCTCATTGAATCGCTTTGTAAAAAAATCCAAATTCCAAATGGTCACCCTTCAGTCCATTCTCCCGTTATTGGAGAAGGATGTCTGGATGTGCTCCATAGATCTCAAGGACGCTTACTATCACATTCTGATAAGTCAAGAGTCCAGGAGTCATTTACGCTTCCGCCTGGGAACCAGTCATTTCCAGTTCCGAGCACTGCCCTTTGGTCTCACCACAGCCCCCAGGGTGTTCACCAAGTGTCTGGCAGTGGTGACAGCTCACTTGAGAAGTCTAGGATTCCAAGTGTTTCCCTATCTAGACGACTGGCTCCTTACTGCCACCTCCAAGCATCTATTAGTTCGGGCGCTTATGACCACAGTCAGTTTGGGTCATTCACTAGGAATCACGTTCAATTGGGGAAAATCTGTGCTGCAGCCGTCTCAGCGTATTACATTTATAGGCGCAGAGTTAGACACAAGAAGAATGCGGGCATTCTTGCCTGTAGAAAGGAATCAGGTCCTGCAGTCTCAGGTTCAAACCCTGTTACCCAGATCACGAGTTCAGGCCAGACTGATTCTGCAGTTATTGGGCACGATGGCCTCGACTATTCTACTAGTCCCCTTAGCCAGGCTGCACATGCGGGTTCTGCAATGGCTACTGTCGGTTCAATGGTCCTTTCAGGAACTTCCCCTGAACCATTTGGTCCAGATTACCGAAATTTGCCGTCGGGACCTGCGTTGGTGGCTGCTTCGGTCCAACCTGGACCAGGGGCGACCCTTTGCCCTTCAGCCTCGCGTCACCACGGTGACCATGGAATCCTCCCAGACAGGGTGGAGGGGTCATTATCTGGACAGGTCTGTCCAAGACACGTGGCAGGCTCACGAAACGCACTTACATATCAATATCCTGGAAATGAGAGCGGTGCTACTGGTGTTGCAAGCACTTCATCATGCTCTTCCACGGGGTACTATTGCGATCCTATCCGACAACATGTCGGTAGTCTGGTACATAAACAAGCAAGGCGGAACCAGGTCCTACCCTCTTTGCCGAGAGGCCATGAGAGTGTGGCATTGGGTGATTTCTACCCAGCGTTTCCTAGTGGCAACGCACATTCCGGGGAAATCCAATGTGATTGCAGACAGGCTGAGCAGAACTCTCCTGTTACCCCACGAGTGGTCCCTCAACGACAGGGTGGCTGCAAACATCTTCGCCAAGTGGGGCCTCCCTTGTTGCGACTTGTTCGCCAGTCCTCACAATGCGAAATGCAGGGACTTCTTCACTCTGACTCCCTCTCAGGGGCAGATTCCCAGGGACGCTCTAGCTCACAGTTGGCCCCCCGGTCTACTTTACACCTTCCCTCCAGTTCCCCTTCTCCCGAAGGTGATACAGAAGGAGATTTATCTAGGGAGCGACAGGATTTTGATCGCTCCACACTGGCCTCGTCAGGTTTGGTTCCCCTTCCTTCTGAGGTATGCGGTGGAGGGCCCATGGTTTCTGGACCTAGTGCCCGACCTGTTGACTCATCAGTTGGGACAGTCTCACCCATCCCTCTGATCCTTGAGGTTGGCCGCTTGGTTACTCCACTTCCAACCTTAGAGATAACTCTTTTTCTCCAGACGTCATCCACATTTTGTCCTCTTCTCACAAACCTTCCACTATTAAACTGTATTCCAGCAAGTGGAAGAGGTTTGCTCTTTGGGCCCAGCAATGATCCCATTACCGCCCCAGTACCTCAGGTTTTAGAATTCCTGGCTTCTTTGTTTTATTTGGGCTCTTCAGTTTCCACAATTAATGTCCAACTGGCGGCTATCTCCAATTTTCATGTCTCCCTTGAGCCTTCCTTAATGGCAAACAGGCTTTGCAAATCTTTCCTTAAAGGAGCGTGGCTCCTTCGGCCCCCAATAGCCCATCCTGTGCCCCCTTGGGATCTGAATATAGTTCTAGCTTCTTTAACTGCCCGTCCCTTTGAACCAGCAGCTACTTGTGATTTAAAATTTCTATCTTGGAAAACCGCTTTTTTGGTGGCAATAACTCTGCCAAGCGGGTCTCAGAGCTTCAGGCTCTCTGTTCTAATCCTCCTTATTTGACTTTTCACAAAGACAGAGTGTCTCTCAAGTTAAATCCCTCTTTCTTGCCCAAGGTAGCATCCCCCTTATGCATTCAACAATCCTTGGAGCTCCCTGTGTTTTTTCCCAAATTCTCCAATAGCACAGAATATATTTTCCATCAGTTGGATGTTCACAGACAACTGCGTTTTTATTTAAGTAGGACCAATCAGACACGAAAGTCAGATCAGCTGTTTGTGTCCTTTGCAGAAAATAGGTTAGTCAACCGGTGGCTAAAACCACCATAGCCAAATGGATTAAAGATTGCATCTCCTTCATCTATTCACAGTCCGGCAAAGAGCTACCATTCCCAGTCAAGGCTCATTCTACCAGGGCAATGGCTACTTCTGTAGCATTTCACTCCAAATTATCGATAGATGATATCTGTGCAGCTGCTACCTGGACTTCTCCGCACACCTTTATTTCTCATTACAAGATAGATGTGGCTTCTCGAGGTAGAGCTTCCTTTGGTTCCACAGTTCTCAGGAGTGTTTTCCAATGAGCCACCCGGGATTTAGGTGCTAGGAATGCTGTCCCATCAGTTATGAATGTAGGCGAGATAGGATCCCATTACATCTTTTAGTTATGTACTTACCATAACTTCGGATGTATGGGATCCATCTCGCCTACATTCATACGTACCCGCCCTCCTTCCCCCTTCCCATTGGACTTAGAGGAAATGTTGCTACTTACTGAGTTTTTCTCTTGAAGGACTTTAGTTTGTTACAGTTGTTGGTATGTTTCTGTGCCTGGATGTTGGTATATAAAAGCGAACAAACAAGATCTGGGGAAGCAGGCGTGGTGCATTCTGGGATAAGGGGTAGCCCAGCCAATTAGAGACTTCATTCTACTATATAGTGGCCGAGTCGGAGCCGAGGGATCGGCTCCAAACTCATCAGTTATGAATGTAGGCGAGATGGATCCCATACATCCGAAGTTATGGTAAGTACATAACTAAAAGTTATTTGTAGTGGCTTCAGCTTTTATCTGTTGTAAACACTGCATTTTTTTTCCATAAAGCATTACAGCTTTGCCTCATTTCTCTCTCCTGCCACAGCCATTATAGTGGGGTTAGCCTTTTGTTTGAAACATTTCCTAAGTGTAGGTTTGTAAACTGTTGTGTGTTCTTTCAGCACTATATATTTTGTTCTTTTACCATTGTTGATACGTTCATGTATTATATTATTTAACCCCCCCCCCCCCAAGAAATGCTACTTCCATATTTACTGCCATAGCTGGAACGAAGGAGGATTGGTCTATTACAAGTGCTCACTGAAGTCCCATATGGATTTTCATGATAGTTCTCTCTGACTTGATGTTTTTGGGAGTGTTTACGCTTCTTTCTGTTCTTTTTTATAGTAACTCATGAGTGACCTGATTGCATGAGTTATGTCCACAGACACAATACTAAGATGTTTCTCTTCACTTCTAATAGAAAATACTTTGCAGTATTAACTACAGTCTGAAAGAGCTGTGTAACCCGTTCAGCACTGTGAAGACAGGAAGGCTTCTGTAACTTACTGTTATGGTGAATCGCAGAGCTGTACTTCCTTAGGGTGAGAGAGTGAGAGATGGGCTGTTACTGCTGCATTTGTTACATCTTCCCCCACCCTATACTGAGGTCTTCATTTTGTTATTTCAGACATACAAATGTATAAATCATTACTAAGATTGTAAGACTGATCAAATACTTTTTTATTTGAAGAACCAAAGTTAGTGTGAGGCAACGTACTTTTTATTGGGGAGTTCACCATCCCAGTTTGCATTCCTGAAGTAGAAATACATACTTCTATAAAACAAAAACAAAAGCAGGCTAAGTACTGACAGCTATGAAAAAGTTAAAGAATTGATATCCTTCACTGCTGTGTGATCCTTTCAGAGGTCTGCTGATGTGCTGAGCACTTCATATAGCTGTACTGTACATTTTTGACACTCATTCTTTTAAAACTAACGAGTATCCCTGATATTTATCAAATCTGAGTGGTCTTTTTGTTCCTGAACTGTTTAATCGTAAGTGTCTGACAGAACTCAGTTTAATTCACATTTGAGAGTCAGTTGTGTCAGTAATGGGTCTCTGTATGTCATAAAGGCTGGGTATGAAGGTTTTTTCCAGCTTCTTTTCAACTGGATGAAAGATGGCTTTTTCTTTTTGTTACTAAGTTTTATTGTGTATTATTGCATTATAATGTGTTTGTCCATTGTTTGCATGTCTTAATATTGCATAAATGTTTGCAGGCTGTAGGTATCTGGATCTTTCTGCATTATGAGAGTGCAGGGTGTCCCCTTTTCTCTGTGTTGGTGTGGTCTTGGAGGTAGTATAATTAGAAACTAGGGATGTTGAGGCAGAACCCACTCATAAGTGGGGTGATGCAAGAGGCACAGCTCTCCAAAATTGTATCGGACTGTAAATAAAGGCAGGCCTGCAAAATAGTTGTGGTATTTTTTTGTATTTTTCCCCAAAGCCACTTTTTATTCAGATACATAGTTTGTTCATATTTATACTCAGGTTAGTTAGTTTCACAGCAAAATGGCCAAGAAGATTTTTTTAGTTTTAATCAGATTTAGTAGGCAATTTTCTTTACGCTTGTTAAGAGATGGGCTATGCAGTGATGCGATGATGGTGTCAACATCTGCTTAATTTTCTTGTGTAATGAGTGCTATGTTGTCTGTTACATCTTTGGTAGAAACATCTGGACAATTAATGCATTTCCTTACCTCCCCAGGTAATGCCTGTTGCCACATAGTCCTTCCTTTTCTGTTAACCTCTCTTTTCTTAAATCAGATCATTGGCATTGCACAAATAAGTCAGATTTGTATTCCAGCAATCCTGCCTGCAGTCTTAACAGTTTTATACAGTAGAGACGCATGGACCTTTAATGTTATGAGAAATGTAAAACCATTGGAGTAGTTTAACAGTAAACCTCTCAGTATAAAATTATTTTATGGATATTGTGCTGCATATGGAGTTGTGGATTTTTATGCCAAATTTATAAATGCTTTCTGTCTGATGAAATACAGTAAGAAAATTAATGACTTTTACATCTGAATACTTTTTTCAGGAAGGATGCTCAAGTTGATGGCACATGGGAATTGATCATGGATTTCCTGATTTATCACTTCTGGCATAATCTTCTGAGCCCAGGAAGTGCTACAGCCATTAAGAGAGTCGCAGCACATTGTTGTGCTCTTCAGCATATACAAAGACATTACGCTAATTACATTTGTTAAAATACATAATTGTTACCCACCTTTTCTGTTGCTACACACATTTTTGTGGACTGTCTTTGTTGGAGTGAAACTTTGAATAGTGTGGCTTTTTGGATCACATAACGGAGGTGTCTACAAAGTTATACATTGTCATGTACTTATGTGACTTAACTATGGCATTCTTTAATCGTTTTTTGATTTGTTGAGTTGCATAATTTGAATTGCATTTGTACTGCATTAAATCCACTATCAGAGAAGTTACTAAAACATCCTGGTGTTGTGCAGCCTTATACAACCAAGGTCCTTCCTGGAAACACTATAAGATATACTGTAGTGTTTTGCAGATGCTAACAGTGGTAGCAGTTAAGGGCTCTTTATTTCTGTTCTTATTAATGTATACAGATATTTAGGATCTACACTCATCCTCTGATGGGATACTGTTTATAATTCTGAGATCAGATATTTAACTTGTACTTTTTCGGCTGTAGTCTTTTTGATCAGAGCACATTATTGAAATCAGAGAAGCAGATCAAATGTACAGTTTCAGGAATCTGTTACAACACTGTACTTTAAAGATATTGTATAGATATTGTAGAGGACTCATTCTTTTTTTTTTTTGTTGTTTGTGGTTATAACAAGTCATTTTCAGTATTGCCTGTTTGACCTGTTTCTTTTAATTAGTAATAAGTAAAGAGTATTTGTTTTACCTGTATCATTGCATTTTATTAATTCTTATTTGCAGTTCTTTTTAAGTGTTTGCTCACTCTCCTACACCAGATTCATCAGTACTTCTGTCTTATCGATTATGACACTGATCCCTTCGTTGGTGGAGTGCCAAATCACAAATAGAAATCCCCACCCTTCCCTCCTGTAATGGTTGAGCTAAAAAAAGCAACTCTTTACATCCTTTTCATTCAGATCCTCCACTACCTGAACTACTAATCATAGTCAGATAACCTAGATTATTTGCATTTCTTTTTTTATTTTTACATAGCTATGGCTTCAGTCATACCTGAAGAACCTAATGAACTACTAACGTATTTTAATTCTTGCATGTAGACTCGCACAGACTTTCCGCAGTCCCTTCAGTCTTATATGCCCTGTTAGACACTTTTACAGGAGCTTCTCAGGCTCCTGACTCTCAATCTCTGGCTCCTAAGATGCCAGACAGATAAAGTACGTGAGGATCATAAATACTTATATAAAAGTCCTTCATGTGATCCTGCTATTGTTTCTATGTCCACAGATGAGCCATCCAAATTTCTCTTCACTTTCAAGGTTCTGCCTTCTGAAGAGGATAGCCATGCCATGGAAAGAGAGAGATGGGGGGAAAAGTATATACATCTGCTACTTTAGCTTTTAGGGTCATTAATTATCAAACCCACATGACTAGAAATGTCTCAGCTCGGTGCTGAGGGTTGATTGATATGTCTGATTCGGATAGAAAGTTTTCTGCTCTCTCTCTTTTCCAAGTTTTGATTCTCAAGTAGCTCATCATTCCATTAAATGTTGCTATGATGTCATCCATACTACCTCTGGAGCAGCTGCATCTGGTTCTGTTATGAGGAGATATTCTTGGTTGCACCTGCAGTCATTACCCGAGTGCATTAAGGCCAAGCTTTTAGATTCTGGCTTAGACAACCATAATAATTTTGGCACTGCTGCTACAGAATCATTTAAAATCCTGCAGGATAAGGGCAAGGTTATGCAGGACCTCAAGCAAATTTTTGTTTCTCTTGTACCTACGTTCCAGAGGAACTATCTTTCAAAATCTTCTTTTCAACGTAGGCAGCCTAGAGAATCTGCTAGAAGTAAGAGGGTTTCTAAGTGGATTTTTTCAGAAAAACCCACTCAGTGTTCTAGATGCCAAAACCTTCTTTTCCTGATAAATCTGCTACTGTCTGACATCAATCCTTCCCTCCCACCTTCTTGGCCAAATGACTCTGTCCCTTAGGCTACCCTTTCCTTCCTTATGTGGCAACAGACAACTACAGATGTTTGGATTCTCTCCATCATTCATAATGGTCATTTTATGACTTGGAAGTCCCTTCCTCCATTTTCTGGTCTCCATTAGCCTCCTCCTTGCCAACTTCCTCATTTTTCTCCGGTCCTGTGAACCATATAACCTGTTCTCCTGTCTCAACAGGGAACAGATTTTTTTTCCAGAATGTTTATGGTTCCCATAAAGCAGGGATCTTAGAGGCCTATTATAGACCTGTTTTATCTCAAGACCTTTGTCAAGGTTCCTTCTTTCAGGATGTTGTCTCTTCAGACCCTTTTTCCTCTCTTACTTACCCAGGCTTTTCTAATTTCCCTGTATTTGAAGAATGCTTATCTCCATAGTCCTTATTCACCCTCTTTTCAGGAAATGTTTACATGTCTTTTTTTTCCTCTCATTATCAGATGTTCTTCGTGTTTCACTGTTGCAGTCATCACATTTGGGTAATCTGCTGGCAGGTTGCCCTCAGACGGCCTGATTATCAAAGTCTTGGGTCCTGCTTCGGTTGCTGTCTCCTCTTCTATGATGTCAGGTCAGTTCTGTGCCTTTTGGTCCTTCTACAGTTTTAACTTACCAAATGTCTGGCCTATGTGTTGGCATTCTGCAGACTCCAGGGAATTCAAATATTCCCTTATCTGGATGACCACCTGATTCAACCCTGCTCTCAGCAGCTTCTGCGTCAGAATCTCTATTTCACTATTATTTTCCTGAACAGTGTGTGATTCACTCTTCATCTCAAAGTCCATGTTAACTCCCTTTTAGGACTAAGTATCTAATGGCAGAAGGGCTGTATACTGAAAGGCGTAATAATGTGGCGAGACTGTTGCACTGGGGATTGGAGTGGCTGAAAAACATTGGAAACATGAGCCACAAAGCATCATAGAAAATTATGAAGTTTACATCACATGGCATCATCCATTACCAACAATTCAAAAGATAGATGCTAGAAAACCAGATAGTGTAGTCCAAGAAAAGAAGACGAGAATAGCATTGATCATTGAAATCGCCACACCCAATGACTACAGTGTCCTGCATACAGAAAAACACAAAGTTATAAAATATCAGGATCTGCAAACAGAAATGGGAGCAATGTGGAAGAAGGATACCCAGATAGTTCTGATAGTAGTAGGAGCAATGGGTCTTATAAAAAAAAGAGTCTGCAATCATATTTAGATACGCTACCAGTGCATGTAACTCCGTACGAACTGCAGGAGGAGTCATTACTGGGCATGTTGCAGGTGCTGCGAAGAGCACTTTTGGCTGACATCAAAGAGTGTAACAATACTAATTTCATGAACTTTAATCGTACTTTGACTTTGGAATGGGGTCCATTACTATCATGGTATTAGAAATCCAAAATACTTGGAGAAATTAAAAAGGGAGAGACCAAGTGTTTTTGGGTTTCAGGATTCAGACCATTCCAATATTAGCTTCCCTTCTGCTCCCAAGGTCCTGTCTTTGACTACGCACTTCCAGTCTCCTCTTCCTTTTCTTCCTGTAAGGGAATTTCTCTGAACCTTGGTATTCATGGCATCCACAGTTACTTTGGTTACTTTTGCCAAACTCCACATGAGGAAATTTCAGTGGTATCTCAAGACCATCTGGTTCCAGCAGTGCCACCCTCAGGAGTTCACATTCTTCTTTTACCTGGTCTCAAACTAGAACTCTGCTAGTGTATTCCGCATATCTTCCTAAATCCAGGTCTGCCTTTTTATGTTCCTCTTCATTCTCAACAGCTGTACACAGATGCTTCCGATCAAGGTGGGGGAGCTTCCTCCAGTAACCTGAAATATCAGGGTCTTTGGTCCCATTGACAGATACCAGACCACACCAATATCAAAGAGATGAGAGCTCTAATCCTAATTCTCAGGCCTTTCATTCCCTTTGGGTTCCAGATCCTCTAAAGCTTTTACAGACCATACCACAGTCATGTGTTGCATCAAAGAGTAGCAGGGCACAAAGTCTTAGCTGCATTGCAGGCTGACTTTTCAGGGTTGGGATGTTGCAACCCGCCATCATTTGGTTCTTTAGTCAGTTTACATCCCTTCAGAGCACAGTCTAGTGTCATATTCTCTGAAGAGGTCCAAAACACATCCTCATGAATGGATGCTTTACAGAGAGATGTTTCTGGACTTTGTCCATTGATGGTGTACTCCTCAAGTAAAAAGACTTAAGTTGTCCACTACATACATCCAGAATAAGGCTATATGTTATAGAAAGTCCAATGGAACCAACTCCACATCTAAAAAAGATTTCAGTTTCAGTTGCAGACATTATACATCACTTATAATCTAGCCAGTCACTGTCAGTCAAACATTACAAAGTTCATTCTGCCTTCCCTTAAACTTGTTCCTCCTCCAAAACATTTTTCTGCATGTGTTGCTCCCACAGTTCCCATTTTTCTATGTAATTTGCTCCCACCCTTTTCTAAAGATCCTACTTCCAGTTGTTTTATCTCTGTTAACTATATTCACTACATCTAGTGTAGTTGGTCTAGACTTTCATTTTCATTTTGTACTAATTGCTTTTTTTGGCAGCCACCAGAATTACATTCAGCAAGGCCTTACTTATTTCTAGGCAATTCCAATTCTGTTTCCTAGCTTAAAAAATAATTTTCTTAGTTACACCAATTTGCTCACCTAGTATTTATGTTAGGGTAGTCTGCAGGAAAATTTTAAAGTCTCTCAAAAAGCAGAAGAACCTACTAACAAAGCTGTCCTGCATAGAATAGTTTAATGGTAAGCGCTTTCAGGCTGGGTGCCCTTCATCAGATCATAGAACAAACTAAAAAACACAGACTCAAATACTCTCAAAGATTAGAAAAGCAGCGAATCAGGGTTAAAAGTCAATTATCAAATATGTTCTCAAGAAATAATTAAAGACAATTAAAATCAGTACATCAATCTCCTAGCTTTTAAAACTGTTTTTTTTTTAGTCCCTGTCCACTTGTAATTTAACAATCCATCTAGTTTCAGCAAGCTCAGTTTTATTTCTAGCTACCTCTGCCCTCAGGCTATTATTAACCAGTTGCAAAACCAGAAATTTAAAAGAATGAGCAGAGAAAGTATCAACAGGTTTAATTAGTGCACTACTGATATTAACATTTCGCATGTCATGGAGATGTTCCAAGATATGATCTTTCAAGGAGCGATTGGTCTTACCTACATAAAAATGAGTGCAGACATTACAGACAACTAAGTGCACTAAATGTGTGCTTTTTACAGTCAGCATGTAATCTGGGTATAAACCTCTTGCCAGTGACAGGATGAACAAAAAAAAATTTCTGAGGAAACAGACTGCAAGCTGATATATCTGAACGTTTTACCTCTGAGTTTTGCCATTCTAGACTTGGTGATTTATACAGTAGTGTAGCTGTTTATGGCAATAGGCTACAGATACAGAAAAGGAAGAAGCTTGAAAGGGATTTTCATTCATGCAACATTTTTTTGGCCATGTAGTAAAGCTTCGGGTAGAGTGCAGAATGACAATGATTCGAGGCATTCCTCCACAGCTGTTATTTCGAACTGTAACACTTGTGATACAGAGGCTGGATCTATGGCTGTTAGAATTGATTCTGCTCCTGCTATGTTCGTGGAGGATTCTTTGGCTTCTATATCCTCTCCAGGCCCTAAAGAGACTTCAGTACCTGTCTCACGAGCAAGTTCGAAAGACTCAGCTGCTGTGGTTTCTCCATCTATGCACTCTTTTCCAGTGCTACTAGTGTCTGAGACCTTTTGGGCAGCGGTTGCAAAGCAGGGGTCAAAAAAGGAGGAAACTCTCAACAGAATGAGAGAAAACATCACTGGCGATCATGGGGATATCAGGAATCAATGTTCAACTAACTCTACAGACATGTTTGTGTACACAAATCTGCCAAATTTCATTTTTGTATTGACAAAATATGGGGTGATAGAGCTCAAAAATTGGGTTGGCACAGGATTTTGAATGACATGGAAAAAAGATGGATAACTAAGTTAGGGGCTTTTTCACCAGGTCTGATTGACCATTTGTGAAACAATCAGGATTTGTGTGGATAATTGTTTATTCATTTTATATTGTTTGTGTGTGTGTATATATATATATATATATATATATATATATATATATATATATATATATATATATGTGTGTATATATATTGTTTCCATCTTTTTATTTCTTTCACTTTTTATTTTATTTCATTGGTATGTATTTTTCAGAGTTTACTGTAGTTCAATATAGAACTAGTGATACATATTATGGAATATATCACTGTCCCTTTAAGGAATTACTGACTGTGGAATTGGTTAATTGTTGGTGGGATATATATTGGTTTTTTTGAATGAGGAATGACATTCACTGAGGAAGGCTAAGTAGCTGAAACCGGTTTGAATTTCTCTTTAATAAATGTATCTTTTCACTGACTTGGTGCTGAACCTTGTTGTTTAAATTCAGTTTGCCTGTTTTGGTTCTTTGCACCTGCCTTATGTGCAGAGTACATTTACTGTTCTACATTAATAGTGATCAAGCTTTCTTCATTGCAACTATCTGAGAAACATCTAGTGGTTCATAATACAGGTTTGTTCTTTATACCTGTTGTAAGTTCTGATTTTAGTGATGTGGTTCTTAACCTTAGCATGTTTGCCAGAAGTGTTTTACTAAAAGTGTAATTTCCAAATTCTGATGTGGTCTGTACTTTTAGAAAACCTAGTGCATTTATACCTCCCTCTCATCCACTTATAGAAGCATTTTTGAGTGTGTGTGAGACTGATATTTTTGAGAGCCTAAACAACCCCCACTGTCAGCATTTCTCTAATTTGAGCCATGTTGAATGATTGACTCTGTCTGAACTTAGAAATAATCAAGATATTCCAATAGGGACAGCTGATAAGGGGGGAGCAGTGGTTGTTATGGAAAAGACATCCTATCTGGAGAGTATGCGTAATGTGTTGTCTGATACTTATGTTCAGATTACCAAGGTGAAATTGAATAGTCTGGTACGAGCAGTGCACATGGACCTATATGATCTTTTGATAACTAGGCTCTTGACAAAGAAGCTTTACGACTTCCTATTAGTCCAAGACTTTTTTATCCCTACGATACATGGACTGCCAAAGCTCCAGAAGGACCCTGTGAGACAACCTTTATGACCGATAGTATCAGGCAGGTGCTGGCTTTACAGAGCCCTTGTCTATTTTTTTATTGAAAATAAATTAAGGCCAGTCTTAGACAAGATCCCCACTGTCCTCAGATATACTGAACATTTTTACGGGGCCTTTTTTGATAGTGTTACAGGCTTTGATTTTGTATCATGGAGTTTTTTGGTCACTTTGGATGTGCAGATGTTGTCTACTGTGATCCCTAATTTTAGAATAATGTGTGTTGTACCTTTAAGAAGCATTTCTAAGACCTTAACTTGCATATAAATAGCAAGCATGTGCTAGATTCAGTGCCATTTTGTGAGTACAGCCAGAGTGTGAACATCTATGTATGAAAGCTGATTTGTATATAAGTTATAACGTAATTTAGCTTCATTTCTAATGTGTTTGTACATAATAAAACTGCTTGAACAGAACTCAGTGTTCATCTACTTCATCCTGACTAGGCGAGTGACATGGTGTCAGAACCCAGATTCCAGAGACTGCTTTTCAGAGCCATGAGGTGCAGAGTTAACGGTGAAGGCAAACTAAGTGAACCAAGAGTAAAAAAGGGCCAGAAATGAGCTAAAGGTAATGAAAACTTGCACAAATAATTTATTAATAAAAGATAAAATGGAGCATTACAAGGGCACAAAATGCATTACTAAGCAAATGAGTAGCATAAAAATGTTTGTTAAGCAAATGAGAAGCCTAAAAATCTTATTAATCAAACAAAATGTTTGAAATTAAGATATTTGATAAAAGGACCATCAGAAAAGCACATACAAGGTTTAGAATTACCTCAGAATTGCAGTGCTAGCATGTTTAAAGTAAAATGAGCATGTTTAGAGTTAAAACGAGTGCAAGAAAATATAATGGGCATGAAAAGAGATTAAATGAACAAACCAAATATAACAAAGGGCAAAAAGGACACTAAGTATAAATAAAACCAGGTGACTGCAATTTTTGGCGAATTACTGTGTTTTGGCATAAACTACTACTACTTCACATTGATTGGAGCTCTGAATAGTGTAACTAGAGATGTGAAGTTGTTCAATCTCGCCGTTTGTTCTTACACGTGGGTTCGGAGCCGATCCATCGGCACTGAGTCGACAGCTTTCCAAGCTCAAGATCTTTGAGTAGCTCGAGGCACAGTCCCTATCCCATGATGCTCTCCTACCAACCCCAGATCTAGTTTGCCGCTGCAACGGATCGCATGATCTTAGGAGGAAGCTCGGGCCAGTAAACTTTTTTTCTTCTTAGAAGAATATATATTTAGTTACTTAGCTATCAGGGATCTGATATATGTGAGACTGTTAATATTATTCATATTTGTTGTTTCAGTGAGTTGACTGTATAATATTTTTGTTTGTCTTTCTAAATCGGAGCGGTTGCTCCTATTCCTTTGGCCTTTCCTTAGTTGCATTTTACTTGACAGGGCTCTGTCAAATTTATTTCCCTATCCCCTCCTTGCTCATATCTTGTAGGTGCTTTTAGATTTGTTGTATCTGAACGTTATTGACAAGACCTTTTAAAATAATACTTGTAGTCAGTTTGCAGTTCAGGGATCTGAACTTTCTAGGAGTATCTTAGTGGATTATTTACATTATTGTTTATCAGGGATCTGATATTTGTGTGTTTTCTTTGGTATCATGTCTGAGAAACAAAAATCTGGATTTAAGAATTGTGACTGTAGACAGATGATGTCCATCACCAATAACCCTGTTTCTTGTGTGTACTGCTTGCGTCCACTACATTTGCAAGAGGATTGCTCTATCTGCCATTCCTTCAGTGGCAGGGTTTTGTTAGAAAGGCAAAGGAAATTGGTGGATAGAGGGCTGTTGAAGCCAGACTTTCAAGAAGGGCTAGACAAGACTGACCAGACCTCCACGTCCTTGAAGGGGTAGAAGTCTTCTAAGGTGTCATCGTAGCACAGGTCTTCTGCTCCGAGCACCTCTGGGAAGACTCGGTCGCCGGCTCCGCAGCCTTCAGAGGCATGCACCGAATTCTTACCTCGGAGCCAAATCACTATGAGGGAGCCAGTGTCGGAAGTTTTAAAGTCCCTGATGCTTAGGTCGGTGGCTTCTTCGGCTCCTTTGAACCGTTCTTCCGGGACCCTTTCGGACATCGATGTGGACCGTGTGGTGGAGAGGCTTTTGGAGAACCTGGTCCTGGCCAAATTGCTTTCAGCTTCGTCTCAAATGACTTGGACGCCTACCACCCTCCCTGCTATGATTTCTACTCCTCCGAGGCCAGTCGAGCCTTCGGAGCCGGAAAGAGAGGATCTGATACTGGTGGAGCCCTCGGAGCCGAGGCTTGTTCAAGTGCCCTCTGCCCCGTAGACCTTGACTTTTTCGGTTCTGATCAAAGAGTCTCAGAGCCGACACTCTCTCGCTGGTTCCAGGGGAGAGAGTCAAACCGACGCTTTGGTTCCGACTCTCCCTCTCAGGGCTTCAACGCAGATGAGCTCGGCTGCATCCTCTGGTTCGAGCCCGTGGTCTTGGCCCCTAGGAGGTTGCCGTCTTCTTGGGAACTGGTGGACTCCTTGGGTCGGGAAACCGGTGCCTTGGATGCTATGAGGAGGGTCAGGTCTGCAAAGACTCTTACCTCTTCGGATCTTTCCTCTTCCTCCCCTAAAGGGCCACGTTCTGTCCCTACACCACAGGTTCCTACCAAGCGTCATGACCCAGAGCCTCAGGTAACCCCATTGGGTGACCCCTGCTTGACGGAGACTTCACCAGACACCCCCACTGATGAAGTCCCTAGAAAGAGAGTGTGCAAGAGGAGGCATTTGGATTCCCCTCAGGAATCCTTAACATCAGATACCGACTTAGAGGAATCAGAAGGGTCCCCACGGTCCTCCTCTGAGGATGTCTCATTTGCAGACATCATGGAAATATTAAGGCAGAGGGGTGACTGACAGTCCCTTACCCCTACTGAGGATGAGCCTGTGCTCCTGAAGGCCTTTGGGTTTCAACCTTCCACCTCCTGGTTTTACTCCGCCCTTTGACTAATTAATGGACTTGGTCGCTTGAAGGGCGTGGGAATCTCCTGATTCTATGGAACCAGTCCCTCGGAGGCCCAACAAATTTATCACTTTCCCTGAAGACAGGTCTTTTCTTATGAAGGGAGTCCCCGTTGATGCCATGGTGGTGGCGGTTGCCTCAGCGAACTAAACACCTTTGTCAAAAAGGAAACGTTCCGGATGGTCATGCTTCAATTGATACTTCTGTTTCTCGAAACGGGCGATTGGATGTGCTCCATAGATCTCAAGGATGCGTACTACCACATCAAAATGGCCAGGCCATCCAGAGATCACTTGCGTTTCCGGCTGGGGGCCAATCATTACCAATTCCGAGCTCTGCCCTTTGGTCTCACCACAGCCCCCAGAGTGTTCACCAAATGTATGGCAGTGGTCACGGCTCACCTGAGATGTTTAGGATTTCGGGTGTTTCCATATCTGGATGACTGGCTCCTCACCGCCACCACCAGGCATCAACTGATTCGCACCAGAGATTACACTATCAACCTGTGTTCCAAGTTGGGCATAACCTTAAATTTCGAAAAATCTGCTTTATTGCCGTCACAGCATATTTCCTTTATAGGAGCAGATCTAGACACCACCACCACCCTGGTCAGATTGCCTCAAGAAAGAGCATATCTTTACAAAGTCAAGTGTCCCATTTGTTAACGGAAAGGAAAGTTCCTGCATTCCAGGTTCTGAAGCTGATAGGCACCATGGCAACGACATTCATAGCAGTTCCTCTGGGACAAATGCACATGTGGATACTCCACTGGTTACTATTCACACAGTGGTCTTATCAACAGCTTCCAATGTCACACAAGATTCTTCCGACAAATGCTTGCAAAAAGGACCTTCTTTGGTGGTTGAACAGCCGCCAAGTTACTGCAGGTCGCCCATTTGTACTTCCCCCTCCCACAGCCACAGTGACCACGGATGCTTCCCTGATAGGGTGGGGGTGGATGTTTCAGGGAAGAACTGTCTAAGGCACTTGGTCAGACATGGAATCTCATTGGCACATCAGTGTCCTAGATTTGAGAGCGGTGTTTCTAGCATTGCAACACTTTCACGACTTTCTACCTCGAGAGACGATTGCAATACAGACAGACAACATGTCGGTAGTCTGGTACATCAACAAGCAAGGGGGAACCAAGTCTTACCCCTTATGCCGAGAGGCCCTCAGAATTTGGCAGTGGGCTGTATCCACCGGGCGCTTTCTGATAGCAATGTACATACCCGGGTCATCCAACGTGATAGCGGACAAACTGAGCAGAGCCACTCTGTTGCCTCACGAGTGGTCCCTCAAAGAACGAGTGGCAGAAATGATATTCCGCAGATGGGGCCAGCTTTGCTGTGACCTCTTTGCATCCCAGATGAATGCCAAATACAGAAGCTACTTTGCCCTGTACCCTCCACCAGGGGGCAGCCTAAGGGACTCACTCATACACGATTGCCCCTCGGGTCTTCTTTATGCCTTTCCTCCAATCCCCAGATTCTTACAGAAAGCCAAAAGCTTGGGAAGGACTATTATTCTGATAGCTCCGTTTTGGCCTTGGCAGATATGGTTCCCCTTCCTACAGCAATACCATGTGGAAGAACCTTGGGTTCTGGACCCAGTGCCAGACCTTCTGACTCATTCGTCGGGAGTTCTTCATCCCTCTCTTGTGTCCCTCAAACTGACAGCTTGGCTGCTCCACTTCCCAACCTAGCCAGGTCACATGATTTGTCTCCCGCGGTTCAACATATTCTAGTTTCCTCTCATAAAGTCACCAGGAAACTGTATAACAGAAAATAGAAGCAATTTGTTCATTGGGCTTCTCAGCACGATATTGATCCCTATGTCGCCCCTTTTCATAGTATTCTGGAATTCTTGACTTCGCTCTTCCACGATGGTGTGGCAGCTTCTACGATAAGGGTTCAATTACCTGCCATAGTTAACTTCCATGTGGGATGCAGTGGTTCTAACATTATGTCCCACAGATTATTAAAGCCTTTTTGAAAGGAACTCATCACCTTAGGCCACCTATCAGACATCCTGTTACTCCCTGGAATCTAAATTTGGTACTATCTCAACTCATGCTTCCCCCTTTTGAGCCTGCATCATCTTATCCTCTGAAGTTACTTTCTTGGAAAACAATTTTTCTGGTGGCTATTACTTAGGTGCATAGAGTTTCTGAACTACAAGCACTTTCTATCAAGCCTCCATATCTGTTTTTTTACCCCCACAGAGTGTCTTTAAGAACAAACCCAACCTTTCTCCCTAAGGTCTGCTCTGAGGCGAACTTGAACCAGTCTATTGACCTTTCTACTTTTTTCAGACATCATGCTAATAGATTGGAGTACATGTTACATAAGCTTGATGTTCACAGACAATTGAGGATTTATTTAGACAGAACTAAAGAATTTAGGAAATCTGATCAACTATTTGTTTCCAATGCAGACAATAAGAAAGGTTTTTCGGTATTCAAAGTTACATTGTCCAAAAGGATTTCTGATTGTATAAAATTTGTATATTCTTCAGCTAAACAACCTTTAGAATGTGAAGTGAAAGCTCATTCTACCAGGGCTGTTTCTACGTCTCTAGCCCACACAGCCCGTTTACATTTGGACACCATTTGTGAAGCTACTACTTGGTCCAAACCTCATACATTTATCACTCATTACAAAGTGGACAGGGCCTCCAGGGACAGGTCTTCCTTTGGCTCCACCGTTCTCAGGAATGTACTCCCGTGAGCCGCCCAGGATTAGGGTGCTTGGGACGCTACCCACATGTAAGAACAAATGGCGAGATTGAACAACTTCACATAAAGAAGTTATGTTCTTACCATAACGTTCCATGTGAGTTGTTCATCTCACCTTTGTTCTTACAATCCCTCCCACCTTCCCCCTCCAGGTTCTGGAAGAACGGGTATGACTGGTGGTCTGTTTGGTCTTGCTAGTGTCTTTCTTTCCAGCCAGATTATCGTTTAGCTATTGTAAATAATTATGTACTATATACATGTTGTATTTTGGTTGCTTAGTATGTTTTTTTCTTGCTGGTTCAGCAAACTAGATCTGGGGTTGGTTAGGAGAGCATCATGGTATAGGGACTGTGCCTCGAGCTACTCAAAGATCTTGAGCTTGGAAAGCGGCCGACTTGGAGCCGATGGATTGGCTCCGAACCCATGTGTAAGAACAAAGGCGAGATGAACAACTCACATGGAGCATTATGGTAAGGACATAACTTCTTTTTATTTGAAGTATCTCAAAGTGTGTAAATGTGCTTACAGTGTGTGTTTATTACTGTACATTTATTCCAAAGAGTTTGTTGTGTGCAAAGTGCCATAAAGTATAGCCAAATGCAGTCATTTTGAAAAGTTTCTTGTGCTGGGTGTGCCAATTTGCGGAGTGCCGCCATTACAGTGTGTTTCTTGCACTATACAGAGTTGTTTAGCAAAGTACAGCCATTTTGGGGAAATGTTGGTGTGCTGTGTACTGTTTATTCACAAAGTGCAGTTACTTTGAAATGTTTCTTACTCTGAGCTTCTTCTGCCCAGTTCATTCGCACAGTGCAGTTGTTTGGAGACATTTCCTACACTGATAAGAGGTGATTTCTTACAGTACAGTGATTTAAAGAGTATTATTGTACCTGAGAGTCTTATTTTGCAAAGTTCAGTTATACAGAGGCTGGTGCTGTTGGGCACAGTTACAAGTACTGGCTTAAATTTCTGGTATATGTATGTGTGTGTTTTCGTGCATACTGGCAAAAGTCTTCACTGAGCTGTATTAAAATGGCAAATGGCTTTTGAAAACCATTACCACTTGCAATTGATCAGAATATTGCAGAAAATTGGAGAATATTTGAGCAAGAGTATGATGTATTCTTACAAGCAGCTTATTCTGATAAAGATGCATGTACCAGGGCATTCATTTTGCTAAACCTAGCAGGGTCAGAGGCCATTGAAAGGGAGTGTTCATTTGTGTATGCACCAGCAGTGTTATGAAGGTGAAGTGGAAAATAGTTGCATTATTGTACAGGCTGATTCAAGGGAAGACCCTGAATGTTTGTTTGAAGCACAAATTTAGAGAGAGGTGTGAACCCCCAGACCAATGTTGCATTACAGAGGCATTTGTTTTACTCAAGAGATCAGAAGCAAGGAGAAAATTTTGCAGCTTATATTACTGACCTGAGGAACAAAGTTAAAATGTGGAAGTTTGGTGATTTAAAAGATGAGTTACTAAAGGACAGGCTCATGTGTGGTATTAATAGTGTTGCTATGAGAATGATTTTGCTTTGTGACAGTGATTTAATGCAAAGCTGTTGGATTTGTCAAATCTATGAAGTTACAGAAAGGCACACGGATATGCTTGCAAGTAATAAGAGCATGGTTTCACCAAGCTCCAACGCAAATGTAGACAGCATGCAACATGTGGCAGGCAGAAACAGGCCTAAGCACATGACAGCTGTAGCCCCTGTGGGTGTGGCAAGGAAAACCCATCGTCTTCCAGCAAGCTCTAAGACTAGTTCAGTTAAAGGAGCATGCTCAGTGCAATAAAAGAGTGAATTAGCAAAACCCAAGTCAAGCTTTATTGTTAACTGTCGCAATTGAGGTGCCAACCATGCCGTAAATGTAAGAAATGGAACCATTTTCAAAAATGTTATAAATCAAGTAAGCCTCATACTGTTATAAAGAAGGGTCATTCAAAAAAGCAAATTGGTCAAGTAGAACTGCAACGGTCTGCTTTTATGTAGATGGTGTGTCAGTAGTTGCTGAAAGAATTGATGCAGTAGATTTATTGGCCAAGAATGAAGTATTTTGCACTGTCCGGATCAATGGTAAACCCACTGATCTCAAAGTAGACACTGGTTTAAAGTGTAATGTTATGTCTGCCGATACTTTTGCTAAAGTGAGAGCTGGTGAACAACTAAATGTGACCAGTTATGTGAAACTTTTTGCTTATGGTGGTGAAGAAATTCAAACCGATGGCTCAGGAGTACTTTCATGTTGTGTGGCAAGAACTGTTATAGTGTATTATTTTATGTGGTCTGAATACCTGTGCAGTCATTATTGGGTCTCAGAGACAGTTTGAGAATGAATCTGCTTTCTTTTGCCAAATGAGTTCATCAGATAAGCCCATGTCCCAGCTCCAGCTTCAATAACACTATTTTATTCGGTGTGTGCTGATGTTTTTGATGACAAGTTGGGCAAACCTCCAGTTTTGTATTCTATGAAGTTAGACCCAGAGATCAGTCCAGTGGTCAGACCTGCAAGAAAAGTTCCGATAGCTATGCAGCATAAAGTCAAAGCCCAGTTGGACAAAATGGTGCAGCAAGATGTAATTTGTCCAGTTACAGAACTTATAGAATGGGTGTTATCCATGGTAGCAGCTCGCAAAAAAGGCTCAGACAAAATCAGAATATGCATTGACCCAAGAGATTTGAACAAAGCATTAAAAAGACCTCATCACCCTATGAGTACAGTCAAGGAAGTCTCAGCTCTAATACCGAATGCCACTGTTTTTTCTGTCTTAGATGCAAAAAGTTCATTTTGACAAGTGATGCTTGATCACAAATCTTCATTACTGACTACATTCAGTACCCCATTTGAAAGATACAGATTTCTCAGGATGCCATTTGAATAAATTCTGCAAGTGAAGTGCTCCAGTGTGCAGTGGAGCAAATTTTTGCAGGTTATCCATGTGCCATAATAGTAGATGAATTGTTAGTCGGAGGCAGTGGTTAAGCAGAGCATGACAGAAATTTTAAGAGTTTTCTAGATGGAGCACGTGAAGTGAACTTGAAGCTCAACCCTCTAAAGTGCAAATTCAGACTACCAGAAGTTACATATGTAGGTCGTTTATTTACTAGCATTGGTTTGAGACCAGACCCATCCAAGCAAGCAGCCATTCTTGAGATGTCAGTGCCAGATAATGTACAAGCTCTACAATGCTTACTTGGTATGGTCAACTATTTAGGCAAGTTTATACCAGACTTCAGTGAGTTGACAGTGCCTTTGAGAGAGCTAATATGCAAGAATGTTAGATGGTCTTGGTTAGAACATCACCAGAAAGCATTTGAAGACCTTAAGCAGAAAATTGCTACTCCACCTACATTAAGATACTATGATGTCAACAAACCAGTAACTTTTTCCTGCAATGCTTCAAGAGTTGGTCTAGTTGCAGTCATTCTTCAAGAAGCTAGACCAGTAGCCTATGCATCTAGAATACTTACCCAAACTAAAATGCAATATGCTCAGATTGAAAAAGAACTTTTGGCTATAGTGTTTGCATATTCCAAGTTTCATGATTATATCTGTGGTTAAGATATTCAGATTAAAACTGATCATCAACCTCTGGTTACTATTTTAAAGAAGCTTATGCATTCAGCTCCAGCAAGATTACAAAGAATGATGCCTAAATTGCAAAAGCAGAACTTCAAAATGGCTATACAAAAGGCAAACTTCTTTATCCAGCTGATACCTTAACCAGATAACCCAGAAATACAACAGAACAGCTTAACACAGAGAAGTTTGACTTCAATGTCATGGAAGTGCATAATTTGTCCACCACAAGACCTGATGAGCTAAGAGATCACATAAAGACTATTCCAGTTTTGGAACACACAAAATCCACTGGATACACCACACGGAGATGACCACTGTTGTAGAAAGCTTCTTTATTGGAAACAGGAACACACAAGCGCTTTCACGTAGCTGTACTACGCTTCTTCAGGTGTAATGAGACATGAGTTTAAACAGCTATTTATACAGAGATTTTTGGCGCTCAAAACTAGCTAATTAAAACCCTAATTGAATAATTATAACATTCATACTAGGCTAGTTTAAAGAGACAACATTGACAAATTCATGTAAAGCAGATAAAAAATCATTAAAAACATTTAAAAATAGCATAAATAACACAGTTAGCATGAAACGCGCATGGAGCGCCTTAAATAAACTGTACTGCAACAGAAGAATATAACAAAATCAACTGTCAAACTGACAGTGCACGCCTGCTGGCGAACCAAAATTGCTGTAAAACAAAATAATAAGTGTCCATGACCAAAACACAAACCTTAATCCATAGACCGGAGAATAATACTTTCAAAACAAAAGTATACAACACAGCGATATCACTGATGAAAGTAGGATATGTAAACCAGCTCTGTTGTTAGAGTCGCTCAGCTGAGCTCATACTGAACTCCTTACCATATGGCATACGGTGGGTAAACAAACCAAGTGCATCAAACGACACCAAATGTATAAGGTGTGGTGTGGTGTAAAAAGGTGATATTACCAAGCACCACTGCCAATCAGTATGTCCCATACAATGACTACTTATCTAAAAATAAAAATAAAAAACATCAGTATATTATATCTATTGAAAAATGCAAAACATGACGTTTATTAAGAACATATTAATGCAACCATCACAGCGGCAAAACGTCAAAGAATGCTAACCTAAACCGCAGCTGCAAAATGTCCTGAACTAACATTAAAATTCAAAAAGAAAACAACATTACCATTCAAAGAATAAAAATAAAACCCATCGGTAGCGATCACAATCAGAACAGGATCGCTGTTATACTCTAAACAAGAAAGTTCATAAGGAAGCGATCAAGACATCAAAGACTAGTCCGGCGGTGAAAAACATCCTACTGACAACAGCAGCTACCAGACTAGACAGCGAGGTGGCAACCAGCAGCTGTCTTACTCGAATATTGCTGGTTGGCTAGCCTAATGAAAGACTCGCCTTCTGGTAATACAAACCTAAATACCTAAATAGGGAACATTGCCAAAAATGTCTAAAACTGAGAATACTGGCAACAACAACCAACTATAAGTAGCATACAATCAGACTACTCAATTCTAATAACGTCTAGCATCCAGGGATCTGGTGAAATGCTAGTTAGATGGTTTACACTGATATCGTTGCAAACACTAAATATATCAGCATTCAACGCCCAAATGAAGTTAAAAGGTCAAAAGGGACCTGACCAAAGCATATGGATATAAAGACTAAAGTAGAATATAAATAATGACAATAAGATGCATTTAGCATAATGAGAACTGGGCTGAACCAAAAACAAATCACAGAGTACTTAATAAAGTTTAAGGCCAGCTATAGGTTGACAACAACCTTAATATTATCCAGTTATCCAATATACCAGGAGGCACAGATGTACCAAACAACAGCATACCATAAACACAATAGTGCAGGGCACGGAGGACAAAAAATATTATATAGGTATAACTAAATATCTTGACTGATCAAAGAATAAAGCTAACATCATAAACAAATACACTCCTATATAGGACCATAATCTAATCAGAGACCACGACTATATGGAATATAATAAAGAATATTATAAAAAATATTATAAAAAATATTATAAGAAATCAGCCCATTATTCACTTATGCCATATGAAGGCCTTGACACAATGCACATGCTGAGTGCCTAACAAATCAATGTGTGAAGTTGTAGACGGACCTATGGCAACCTAGCATGAGACATGGTATATGAAAAAATTATAAAATACATGGCTCTGTGGAACCATATCTGCGAAAAGTGGGCCTATAAAAAAGCACAGAGAGGACTCTGGAGATATAAAAACACAAGATTAAGGCGCACTAAGCAATGAGCCATACAACAGGACAAATAAACTTGTGTCTTCACTTCCTCATATTAAGAACAGGTTTGACTGAGACATATTGATTAATAC
This sequence comes from Protopterus annectens, assembly GCF_019279795.1. Lineage (NCBI taxonomy): Eukaryota > Metazoa > Chordata > Ceratodontiformes > Protopteridae > Protopterus > Protopterus annectens. The sequence continues at coordinate 427,352,865 of NC_056737.1, forward strand.
CTGGATATAGGTGTGCTTTTAAGGTGAAAATCCACTTGAGCTCCCTGACGGCCAATTGATTCACGTTGTCTCCTTCCCTAGTATTGATTGCCATCAGTTCCAGAACCATAAATTTAAAACTGTGTGTGTTAAATTCCAAGACGTGCTTGGCCAAGGCACTACTTTCATTACCTTTCTTGATATCATAGCAATGGTTGTAGATCCTATCACGAAGTCTTCTCTTCGTGAGGCCTACATAAAAAGCCTGGCATGAATCGCATATGGCCAAATAAATTAAATTAGTACTATTGCAATTACTATGAAATCTAGGTGTAAACAAAAAAGATCCATCTGGATGCATAAAACTGAGATCATCCGATATATGGTGGCACATTTGACAGTGCCCACAAGGAAAAGTCCCTAGGGGACCACTGGGGTGGTTGTTTATCAAACGACTCCGCTCTACACACAAAGTTTGTTTTAAATTATTGCATGTCTTATAGCTGAATGTTGGATGAGCCCCTACAATTTTTCTGGTAAATGGATCTGCAACCAACACATTCCAATTCCTACTGATAATTTTGTTATGTGCAACTACATCACTAGTGTATTTGGTAACATAAGCAAGTCTGTCAGCATGCCTATGGTTACCAAATGCACAAAAAGGAACACTGCCCCTGCCTTGGCCAGCACTATCTATCCTACCAAATACTTTCATAAAAACCTCCTGCTTACAATCATCTATGAGCTTGGGAGGGTACCCTCTTTCTTCAAGCAAGCCTTCAAGTACATTAAGCTCAGAGGCCAGATCACTCTTATCACTACAAATCCTGCATATTCTATACATTTGGCTCAGAACGATCCCTCTGAAGGTGAACCTGGGATGCATGCTTTCAAACCGTAGCAAAGAATTCCTCCAAATGGATTTCCTGTATAATGAGGTAACTATCTTGTTGCCACTAAATTGCAACTTTAGATCTAAAAAATGAACTCGAACAGGAGAGATTTCTGCTGTAAATCTCAAAAAAGTGGAGGTCAATTCTAACGCAGCAATGAAGCTTAGGCAGTCAGCTTCAGTCCCATCCCATACAAAAAGGACGTCATCAACGAACCTCTTGTACATTCTAACCTTTTTATAGTCTGGATGCTTAAAAAGATGTCGCAGTTCCCAGTGATGGACCACAAGGTTAGCTAGCTATTCGCACAGGGAGTGCCCATGGCAACTCCCCATTTCTGAAGGAATAGCTGATCCTGGAACAGAAATATATTGTTCTCTAATATCATTTCTAGCAGACAATTGATCAAAATCTGTCTGCTATTGCTGTAACTTGAGTTGCTAACAAGAATCTCTCTAATGGCCTGCATCCCTAAATCATTGGGAATGCTAGTGAAAAGGTTCTGGACGTCCATGGTCACTAACAGCAATGTTGCTCCACTTCCATCTAACTCTAAACCTTTAAGGAACTCAATGAGCTGGTAGGAATCTTTCACGATAACTGGAATATCATCTACCAAGGGGCGTAATAGCCCTTCCACAAATGAAGAAATGGTGGATGTGATCCAACATTCACCTGCAACGATAGGTCGCATTGGTACTGGTACAACCCCTTTGTGGATTTTGGGTAGACCCTTAATAATAGGCAAGGTAGGAAACTCAATCAAGAAATATTCATACAGCTCACAGCTGATCTGTCCACACATCAAGAGGTCATAGAGATTATCATGTACCAACTTCACAATTGTGCTGACCTGTTCTCTAGAAATAACCTCATATACTTTATCATCTGACAGCATATTATTCATGGTAGTAATGTACTCTGAAGAATCCATAACAACCACTGCTCCTCCTTTGTCAGCTTGTTTAACAATAACATTTTCATTATTCTTAAAAGAAACAATGGAACTCTGCTCAGCTTTGCTAACATTATAGAAGCTGCATCTTTTTTTGTTATTACTTAACCTAAACCAATCATAAAAGTCACTCTCACACATTTTCTGAAAGCTCTCCACATTATGTGGCATCATAGGTGTAAAACTACTCTTGACCCTGAAAAAACTTTTTAAGGTGTTAGTGTCCAGAACATTGCTGTCTTTGAAAAAAATCTTAAGAGAGACATTACGACAAAACAGCCTCAAGTCTACTAAAATGTCACTTAAATGGCTGACTTGTGAGGGAATGAAGTTCAATCCCTTCTCTAGAAGGGACAGGTCTGAACCAGATAAAGTACAACTAGAGATGTTGTAAACAAGGGAATAAGTTCTCTCTTCCTCTGAGTGTGTCGACATAGTGCTCAGTTTCTTTGTCTCCTGTTGTTTGGAAAGTTTTCTACTGATCCCTTTCTTTTCCTTGGGCCTCTGCTGCTTGACCGGCCCCGCCATCCTGACTGTTCCTTGACAGGAAAGGGTAAAAAATGATTACTGGCAGAGGACGAATCCTTCGGTCTGGCACCTGCTGACAAAGACGTTTTGGCTGCCTGCTGGTTAGGAGGCGGAGTGCTGTTGTCCATATTACCCCCACCGACTGAAGTGGAGATGGAATTTGAAAGCATTGATGCTGGATTAGTCATGCTTTTGACTGAGGAGTGGGCAGGTTGGACAAAAAAAGGTTCAGTGTGAGAACTAACTATAGGTATCGATGAAGAACCAGCATTATTAAGGGGCCCATCATTGCGTCTGTTCTGGATACGTGTACTCTCAGTTCTAGGCCATACAAAGATCTGTCCACTGGCAAAATCATTGGCATCTCTAGTGAGTTTCTTTAACTTCTTTGAGCCTTTCACTATAAGATTGTACCTGAACCCAAAGAGAATCAAGCCTCCTAATGAAGTGCTCAGTCTTGAAACATTCAGTGATCACTTCATACTGTGAGTCTATCCTATTTCTTAGTTCAACTTCCAATGGTGAAAAATATTCCAACAGTAGGTTGATGTAACTGAAACCTAACTGTATGTTAAGGTCCTGCCATTTCCTTAACAACAAGGGATGACTGTTGCCATAAGATGGCATACAAAACACACGCATCCCTCTAGGCACTATCTTGAAGTGTAGACATGCCTCTAAATGCAGCGTCTGCCAGGCTAGTCTCTGTAATTGGTATAAATCATCTTGGAGTACTCTAAATAATCTATTAAATTCAGTAACATTCTCACCATTCGGTGTTGTAGGTGACATAGTAGGTTGGTTATTCAACTCCAGAGCCAATAAAGGATTTTCTTTGCAATGCTTGAGGGAATGCCAAGTAGATGTACCAATCATCCTCGTCTCTGGACGGAAGTCCAACTCAATATTATTAGGCTCCATGTGTTTGACTTGCTTACAGCACAACAACAAAAAGAAAAAGTCCAAAAAACTGTAGCAAGAGAACAAAGACTCCAAGTGGAAAAAACAAGTAACTGGAACACACAAAATCCACTGGATACACCACACGGAGATGACCACTGTTGTAGAAAGCTTCTTTATTGGAAACAGGAACACACAAGCGCTTTCACGTAGCTGTACTACGCTTCTTCAGGTGTAATGAGACATGAGTTTAAACAGCTATTTATACAGAGATTTTTGGCGCTCAAAACTAGCTAATTAAAACCCTAATTGAATAATTATAACATTCATACTAGGCTAGTTTAAAGAGACAACATTGACAAATTCATGTAAAGCAGATAAAAAATCATTAAAAACATTTAAAAATAGCATAAATAACACAGTTAGCATGAAACGCGCATGGAGCGCCTTAAATAAACTGTACTGCAACAGAAGAATATAACAAAATCAACTGTCAAACTGACAGTGCACGCCTGCTGGCGAACCAAAATTGCTGTAAAACAAAATAATGTGTCCATGACCAAAACACAAACCTTAATCCATAGACCGGAGAATAATACTTTCAAAACAAAAGTATACAACACAGCGATATCACTGATGAAAGTAGGATATGTAAACCAGCTCTGTTGTTAGAGTCGCTCAGCTGAGCTCATACTGAACTCCTTACCATATGGCATACGGTGGGTAAACAAACCAAGTGCATCAAACGACACCAAATGTATAAGGTGTGGTGTGGTGTAAAAAGGTGATATTACCAAGCACCACTGCCAATCAGTATGTCCCATACAATGACTACTTATCTAAAAATAAAAATAAAAAACATCAGTATATTATATCTATTGAAAAATGCAAAACATGACGTTTATTAAGAACATATTAATGCAACCATCACAGTGGCAAAACGTCAAAGAATGCTAACCTAAACCGCAGCTGCAAAATGTCCTGAACTAACATTAAAATTCAGAAGGAAACAACATTACCATTCAAAGAATAAATAAAGCCCATCGGTAGCGATCACAATCAGAACAGGATCGCTGTTATACTCTAAACAAGAAAGTTCATAAGGAAGCGATCAAGACATCAAAGACTAGTCCGGCGGTGAAAAACATCCTACTGACAACAGCAGCTACCAGACTAGACAGCGAGGTGGCAACCAGCAGCTGTCTTACTCGAATATTGCTGGTTGGCTAGCCTAATGAAAGACTCGCCTTCTGGTAATACAAACCTAAATACCTAAATAGGGAACATTGCCAAAAATGTCTAAAACTAAAAATACTGGCAACAACAACCAACTATTAGTAGCATACAATCAGACATGGCCGGCCTTAGGCATAGGCCAACTAGGCGGCCGCCTAGGGCACCGGTGTAGCAGGGGCACTTTTCCAGTATTTATTTGGTGTAGGTAGACCAGGATGGGGGCAGCAAGTAATGTGTTGGGGGGCACCGTGGAGCTGTTTTGCCTAGGGCACCAGTTGACCTAGGGCCGCTCCTGCAATCAGACTACTCAATTCCAGTAACGTCTAGCATCCAGGGATCTGGCGAAATGCTAGTTAGATGGTTTACACTGATATCGTTGCAAACACTAAATATATCAGCATTCAACGCCCAAATGAAGTTAAAAGGTCCAAAGGGACCTAACCAAAGCATATGGATATAAAGACTAAAATAGAATATAAATAATGACAATAAGATGCATTTAGCATAATGAGAACTGAGCTGAACCAAAACAAATCACAGAGTACTTAATAAAGTTTAAGGCCAGCTATAGGTTGACAACAACCTTAATATTATCCAGTTATCCAATATACCAGGAGGCACAGATGTACCAAACAACAGCATGCCATAAACACAATAGTGCAGGGCACGGAGGACAAAAAATATTATATAGGTATAACTAAATATCTTGACTGATCAAAGAATAAAGCTAACATCATAAACAAATACACTCCTATATAGGACCATAATCTAATCAGAGACCACGACTATATGGAATATAATAAAGAATATTATAAAAAATATTATAAAAAATATTATAAGAAATCAGCCCATTATTCACTTATGCCATATGAAGGCCTTGACACAATGCACATGCTGAGTGCCTAACAAATCAATGTGTGAAGTTGTAGACGGACCTATGGCAACCTAGCATGAGACATGGTATATGAAAAAATTATAAAATACATGGCTCCGTGGAACCATATCTGAGAAAAGTGGGCCTATAAAAAAGCACAGAGAGGACTCTGGAGATATAAAAACACAAGATTAAGGCGCACTAAGCAATGAGCCATACAACAGGACAAATAAACTTGTGTCTTCACTTCCTCATATTAAGAACAGGTTTGACTGAGACATATTGATTAATACCTGGATATAGGTGTGCTTTTAAGGTGAAAATCCACTTGAGCTCCCTGACGGCCAATTGATTCATGTTGTCTCCTTCCCTAGTATTGATTGCCATCAGTTCCAGAACCATAAATTTAAAACTGTGTGTGTTAAATTCCAAGGCGTGCTTGGCCAAGGCACTACTTTCATTACCTTTCTTGATATCATAGCAATGGTTGTAGATCCTATCACGAAGTCTTCTCTTCGTGAGGCCTACATAAAAAGCCTGGCATGAATCGCATATGGCCAAATAAATTAAATTAGTACTATTGCAATTACTATGAAATGTTTTTTCCACTTGGAGTCTTTGTTCTCTTGCTACAGTTTTTTGGACTATTCCAGTTTTGCAAAAGCTCAGTCACTGCATCAATGAGGGATGGCCATCAAAGCAATCTAGTGCAACCCCACTTTTCTTACAGAGATGAGATGTTGATGGAAATGGCATTATTTTTAAAGGTCCTAAAATTGTTGTTCCTGCTTTCTTGCAACATGAATACATCCATATTTTGTACCGTGGTCACCCAGGTTCCTAAGCTACCAAAAGAAGGACTAGTATTTTGGACTTCTCTAGCAAAAGACATTGATAAAGTACTTTCATCTTGTTCAGTATGCAATAGTAATGAACCGCATTTTCAGAAAGAACCACTTCAGCTAAGCCAAGTTCCTGAACTACCTTGGTCAACAGTAGCCACTGCCATATTTGAGTGAAACAATCAACATTACTTAGTACTGGTAGACTCATATTCAAACTGGTTTGAGATCGATCTACTACTTAACCTAACTTCCACTACTGTTCTTACTAAGTTGAAACATAATTTCTCAGTCCATAGAAGTCCTCAAAATATTATCTCTGACAGTGGTACCCAATTTACTAGTCAGTTGTTTCAGAAATTTGCAAGAGAATGGGACTTTGTACATGTTACTAGTAGTCCCGAATATCCACAGTCAAATGGACTAGCTGAATGTGTAGTACAGAGTGCAAAGCAATTACTTGAGAAGTCAAAGTGTGATAATACCAATGTCTTTTTGAATTTACTCAATCTCAGAAACGTACCCCGTGACGATACACTTGGCTCACCTGGTCAGAGACTTCTATCCATATCAGAACAACATTGCCTATTAGTTCCAGTTTGTTGAGGCCTAAAGCTAAAAACAACAAAGAAATCAAAGCCCAATTATATAGAAAGCGTACTTTCCAGAAGTCCAGTTATGACAAATTGAGCAGATTTCTTTGTCCATTGAAAGAAGAAGAGACACTGAGGATACAAATGGTGAAAGGTTTTCACTGGATTGGTCAAGCAACAAGTATATGTGCAGAGCTGAGATCCTATTTTGTGAAATCTGAGAGTTTAGAGTCCAGAAGAAATCATAGACATCATCTTCCTGTATCAGACCGATATTGCAGCATTGTTCCTGTGATACAGACTCTAGATCTCAGAGCAATTCAGACAATGTTCCTGTTCTAGAATGTGTCTTGATTCCTACTACCGTTTCTGATGTTCCTAAGGTTGAACATTCAGCAGAGACAATCCCAGTTGCTAAACCTAATTCCAATTTCTATATCACACGATTTGGTCATATTTCCAGGTCCAGTGTATATATGTATCTAGTTCTGTATAATTGCATGATGAAAATGATTTTGTAGCAATTGCATGTTAGTCAATGTTGTCAATAGTGCATGACTCATTTCTCAAAAAGGGAGGATGTAGAATAACGTGTGTTGTACCATTAAGAAGCATTTCTAAGACCTGAACGTGTATAAAAATAGCAAGCATGTGCTAGCTTCAGTGCCATTTTGTGAGTACAGCCAGAGTGTGAACATCTATGTATGACGCAACTAATTTGTATATAAGTTAGTTATTTAGCTTCATTTCTAATGTGTTTGTACATAATAAAGCTGCTTGAACAGAACCCCCACACACACACACACACACACACACAATAATTTTCACATCCAGTCCCTCATATATCTTCCTAATTAACTTTGTAATTTTATCAGGGAATGTAAATACTTCCAGTGCCCTACTCATAAAATCCCAGCTTTCTCTGCATCAAGACTCACCAACAACTGTTGTATTTTCTTATATTCTGTTTTCCTCCAGATCATCATCATTGTTCTGTTAATGTTGTCAAATGTTTGCCTCCCATCCCCAAAACCAAACAGATCCATATCTATCAGTTTTGGCATCATCTTTGTCATTCTTTTAGCCATTATAGACATAAACACTTTATAGTCATGGTTTAGAATCACAGTGGACCTATAGGAAGCTGAATCCGATGGGTCTTTAACATTTTTAGGTATTCTAGCCACCACTACCTTCTTTCTAGATGTTGGTGCATCTTCACCGTTTAAATGCTGTTAAGCAAAGCCTTGTAGATATTTATCACTTTCTTTCCTCCTAGCTTCCAAACTCCCACAGGAATACCATCTGTTCTTGGGAACTTTCTGTAGACTGGTTATTCATCACCATTTTTGTACTACCTCCTCCTCTCCTGTTAGTAATTGAGCCTCATCTGATGGTAACCTTGGCATATTTAATTCTTCCATAAACATTTCCATTTGTACTTTTTCTTGATTTCCACATTTCTCTGCTTTATACAGATTTTCATAAAATGTCTGAAATATTTCTAAAACCTGTACAGGATCTCTGGTTGTTTTCATTGGTATAGGCTCCGTAAGGTTGTCAACAGCCATTTTTGCTTTCTGTTGCCTAAGCCATTGTGCTAAAAGTTTTTGTGCTCTGAAGATATTATCATAAACAGTTGCTTAAAAGCAGTCTTTCTAAACTCTTGCATATTATCGAAGTAGTCTTTTTTTTTTTCTTCTCTTTAGCTTTATGTAATTGCACCTCTTCTTGTTCTTTGAGATTCCCCCTATTCTGCAATACTTTAACCTTTGTCAGTGCCTCTAAATAATTCTTGTTACATCTTAACCATATCTCTTTCTTTTATTTCCATACTATTTTAAATTCCACTTTAATTTTATCCCACTTCCTAGCTATATTTTCAGACAAAATTCCTGTCTTCTATAACAACTCATGAAACTTTCTACTACTCATTCCTTAAATTCCTCTCTTTAACAGATGGAGGAAGCTCCAGTGTCTCCCTTTTATTTTGTTACCCTGCATTTTTATTTTAATTATTGGTACATGATCTGAAATAGTTATTGTATACTATCAAAACTTTCAGTTGAATACAAATGTTCCTGTGAAATATAATTTGTCTTGGCTAGCCCAATTTTTGTACCTTGTGGAATAATATGTAAATTCTGTCTGAACTCCTACTACTGAATTCACATCTTCCATACCAAATATTTTCATAAATCTACCCTTTTTTGTTTATTTACCCCCCCCCCCCAGACAGATCCTCAATGTTGCAAATCAAATACCAGTCCCTACCTATAAGTAATAATCCCTGTTGGAACCCGATTATTTCTCCCAGAATTTTCTTAAGCTGCATTGTAACAGTTTTAAGTGAAATATAAATACATGCCAGTGTAATCATCCTGCCTTGCCAATCACCCCTTATTACTACAAATCTACCATTATTATCTTTTTTCCTCTTCTGTCACTATTGGAGCTCCTGTCACAATTAGTATAAGTACTCCTCTTTTTCTTTGTCCCAGATATTCCACTGAATAGCCATCCTGAAATACTTAATTTATCAAATTCACATGCTCAGTTCTTCCCAAATGTGTCTTCTGTAGCAAAAGCTTTTAGCACTCTGCATTTTTTAATATAGTTCAGTACTCCTTTTTTCTATATGTCTGTGAGACCATTCACATTTAAATATAATTTGGAAAGTGTCATTATGATAAGAAGTTATTATTCTCACCCATTATGTACAAGAGTTTTTTTAATGTATATTTTCAGCTTTTGTGTTACATGCATACACTAATATTTGGCACGTTGATCTTTTATATGGTTGTATTTTGACATATCCATTTGAACCTATCATACCTTACAGAACTTTTTGTTTTAATGAAAACCCTCAAAAACACCTCTAGAACACCTCCAAAACCTATTAACTTAATACTAGCAAACACAACTATGTACATCTTCAAATGATGATGTTTAATCCTCCTAATAGGAACAGTTGTCTCAGATTGACAGCCACACTCAGAGGCTTGAATTAACCTATAATGAAAGTTTGTCCATGCTAGGACGCCTGATATAGCCTGTGCTTCTACTTCCACTAAGTGCTGTCTTTTTTGTCTTATCTTCATTCCTCTCCCAAATGACAAGAACAACTTGAATGCTTTCAGAAAGCATTTTCTGCTAGCCATTGAAGGAAAGTATTCTGTCTTTATTTCCCCCTTATCAGATTGTCTCCATAGAAATATGAGAACCAAATACAGAATTGTGTTCCACTGTACTCATTGCAATGTAAACATTTATGTGCTAGAGGGAAACACTGTGCAGTATTCATTATATTTAGTGTACTTTTATGTATTTGCTTCCCTTTAAAATGTGTTACTAAATCAAAACAAAGGCCATAATCCAGCCATTATCTTATGCAAAAATAAGAAAAGGCTTATAAATTTTATTTATATCATGCTTTGTGTCCAAGGTTTCTTCTCTTTTTACATTGCAGTACCTGCATCTCTTAAAACTGAATAAGGAGAAAAAAAGAAGGAAAGAATAGGGCCACCTGTTTACTTTAGTATCCATATTATACACAAAATTAACCGAGAACTTTATAGCATGCAGTTAATGCCATGTATTATAAAAATACTGTTAAGAACAAAATTTTGTTTTACGTACAGTTAACTCTTTCCTTCCTCTTCCCCTGTCCTAAATTTTCTTCCAAACATTAATGACATAAAGTAGAGCATATGCTTTTGAGTCCTGTACACACTTACCAAAGTAAAAGAAAAAAATAAAATATTTCCAGATTTTCTTGTTCTGTCATATTTCACAAATGTAATTAATGCTTTATAATCCCACATTTATTTGTCATTTTCCAAGTTGCTGGTTTTCTTCCTGTTGATCTCCATCTCCCAAATCCAGTCGCTGGTTCATTTTCAACATGCTCATGGTTCTAGTCAACTCTTGTGCTTTTTTCTGCCTCTCAAGCATTTTCCTTTTGAACATTGGAAAAAGTTTCACTGCCATAGTCTCTCTATGAATTTTATCGAAAGAGTAAGAAGTGGAATCCCTTTTCTGTTTAGTCGGACAAACTTTTCTATTTCCTCCTTAGCATGTTCTGCATAAAAGAATAATTTTGACCATCCAGGAAAAAAATATTCTGAACATAGCTGGATAAAGCAGCTTGACTCTCACACCTGCTTCTCAACATTCCCTGATCACTGGAATAAATGTACTCCTCTTCTGCCTGGTGTACAGTGAGTAACTATTTCTACAAACACTGTACTATCTCTCACTTTTAGTACTTTGTCCTTCTGCCACAGTTCTTTCAGAATCAGCTCTTTCTGTTGGTAGGATTATATCTTTACTGTTAAAGGTCTGAGTTACTTTCTCATGGCCAGGTTTGGAGCATACACATGATGTGCTCTTTCAATTAACAACTCCTGCTATGGAATACCTGTCCAGTTGCTTGTTTGTGCTTTCATAAAATTATTACAGTCTGGTCCTTCCAATTGTGTCTGGCACATCAGAAAATCTCAGGATTTCCCTGTGTGCTCTGTCCCCTAATTCTACGATTTTTTTGAAACATCTCTTCTTGAGCAGTCTCCTATTCATCCAGCCTTTTCTTCATGCCAGCCTCTGATTTTTTTTTGCAGTTTTATCAGTTCATTTGAATATCTGTTTAAAGTTTCTTCCATTTTCTAGCTTTTTGTTATTTAAGTTAATGTGCTCCTTCAGCATTTCATTTATTTTAGTCAGGTCCTAGCACATTTGACTTATTTTTTCCTCTAGATTACTGGAAGTAATGTCTTACACCAAAGCAGAGCTTGAATTTTTTTTTTTTTTTGCTGAATAGCTGCAGGATTTTTTTTCTAGCCTGTGTTTTCTCCTTGGCTTTTGTGATTAACTTCTTTTCAGGTTTCTCTGAATTTCTTTTTTGCTGGCATCCATGCAGTGCAATTTCTAGCCAGTAATTGAAATTTACTCAAAAAGACAAATTCACTGTTTTTCTGAGTTTCTGTTTTCACACTGGGAGAGCTAAAATTTAAGTGGTTACTCAGTGTGCAGTCACCTTAGAAGTTGGGAATGGCATTTTGTTCTTATATCTTTCTGTTCCCTAGGAAGTTGGGTGGGCTGAAGCTGATGTTTAACCTTAGGAGCTTCAACCTTCACATCATTTCATAAAGAGTTTCATGGTCTCAGTTCAGTCCCTGATGCTGTCATTGCTACTAGAATTTTAGTTGGTGTCATTGGACATATAGGATATCCTCTGGCACATCACTATATCAGATCCATAAAAGAGGTATTACCAATTTACCTTGAATAGACATTTTTGTGAAGGGTACTACTCTTTTGTCTTGCTTACATCCCCATGTGTTTTCCAAGTTTTTAGTCATAGTAGACAAGGCCATGAAATATTTGAACCCCATGGTGATCGCCATACTGATGATTGCTTGATGGCCAGAGAAGTCAGAATTCATGGCTGCTGTCCTGACTACAGTCCAAGTTCACATTCTTTTAATGTCTTTTGTGGCTCATGATACCTTCAGTGTTCATGGTGCCTTTTGTTCACCTGCACTTGTAGGTCCTGCTACAGAACTGTCACTCCCTTGCAGATCTGCTCTTAGTCTGTAATCTCTGTATCATTTCTTTAGTGTGGTAGTTCTCAACCCATAACCTGGAAATGGAGTTCTTATTTCTGCCTCCTTCTTAGACATGCATCACAGATATGGCAGCTGCCACTTTAGTAATATAATTTATAGTTATTTTGCAATTAGTTTCAGGTCACTTAACACAAATTGAACAAAGTTATTTGACTGCATTCTACAAATTTAATGCACACTCCTATTTGAGATCAAAGGAAAAGCAGACAGTGGAGATCAATGCACTAATAGAACACCATATATCAAAGGGTCTACCTGATAACACCGACACGCCAAAACACCGACAACGAAATAACTGACACCACAAAACCGAAAGTTCAAAAACACAAAACTTCACATGCCCGACAAACCACAATCCCGACAATCAACAAAACAAATACCTTTTCCGAAAAACACACACAACACAAGCACACCAACAACCTTACAAACCTACACTAAACCTTACATACACAACTATCTATGCACTAACCTTAACCCAAACCCTAACCCTAAGGTCCATCACTATCGCACACGCACACCCTAACCCTAACTCACTTAATCCGTCCCTAATCCTTAAGTTTGTTACTATTGCACACTTACCTTACCCGCACCCTAACCCTAACTCACTTAATCCGCCCCTAACCCTTGTCTGTCACTATCACACACTTACCTTACCCGCTGCCTGATCCTAACCTCCGTCCCTATCGCACACTTACCTTAACATGGTGTTCTCAGCATTGGGATTTTCAACTTTCGGTCTTCTCTGTTGTCAATCTTCCGGTGTCGGTTATCTCGTTGTTCTTCTCAGCTTTTGGCGTTATCAGGTAGACCCGTATCAAAACGTATAAATACTAAGAATGCACAAAATTGCACTAACAAATAGTTGGCTATTGAAAGTAATGCAAGCATTTGATTAGCCAAATTTGTATGTAAAAAGTTAATCCAATAAATGATGGGTAATCTCCTCACTCTTATGACCATCCAGTTTTACCATTCTTAAACCGGGTTTTCCAAAAATGAAAAAGTTATTCCAAAGATTGTGATGATTAGGTCTTTACCACTCCTAATTCTACATGTTTTATTAAGCTTGTTTTTGTACCCTAGAGGTATGTAGACATGTCTGGGTTGTAAAACTTCCAGAACTTAAAATGTTTGGGCTGTAAAGGCAAGCACTGTCTGCCCTAGCAAAGCTCGATCCTTTTCAGGAAAACACTGTTCCCAGAGACTCTCCCCACTACCAAGAATCATTTTGCTTTCCAGTTGGATGAGGAGTCCCATAACTCGGTTTCCATCTTCCTGTACCTAAACCAAGATGGCTGAACCACAGAGCAATCCTGTATTTCATGTATACTGTTTTATTTCTGTGTGACATGTCTAGTAGGATGGGTGTGCATCTTTTTTTCTTTTTAACTTTTAACACCTTTATTGAATTATTAAAGACTTAGGCAAACACAATATATATATATATAAAAGAAAAAAAACAATAAAAATATTCCCAGCTGCAAACATTATACATCACATGTATTCTTTTGTATGTTTATCTTTAATTCAGCATTACATAAATTGATCAATTCCTGTCTGTCCTTACACCTCACTCCTCCTCCAAAACATTATACACCATGTATTATTCCCACAAGTTCCATAGTTGATGTGGACTAAACGATGAAACTTTGGCACTAAATAGGAGGGTGTAGAGGTAATAGTAATATAGTTATGGTAAGGTAGTAGGTCTGTCAGGGTTGATTATTTAAGGGACTGGCTGAAGTTAGTCAAGGTCAGATGTTCATATTTAATTAGGACATATGTTATAGATAGTAAAGGTAAGATGGCAATTAAGAGGAATAGTAGTGGGTATTTGAATCTGGGTGTAGTGGTCATAATGATCAGTTAGGTAAATAAGTAATTGGGGTAAGGTATCTTTAAGGGGATGATAGTGGGGAGGTACTGCAAGGTTTTGTAGTAAGTTGGGATATAGAGTTTGTAAATTGATAAAGATACTCATTACTTCTAGAAGTACTTAAAAGTGGTGAGTTTGAGTAGTTAGCATGTAATGAGTAGGAAGATGAGATTGGTTGAATATGAGTGGGGGTGTAGCCACAGGAGGTTTATGGTTAGGACCCATGGGGTGGGTGGGAATTGGGGATAGGCTAGGGGAGCGGAGTGAGCCCGCAGGGCGAACGGAGCGGGTTCAGACAGGTAAGCGAGTAAGTCAGCAAAAACCTATCAGGAAGCAGCTAACTACTGGGTACCTTAGTTGAGAAGGAATAGGTATAAGGGGGTAGGAAACAGTAGTCTTGAAGGTAAGTGGTAGCTGAGAGCAGTGCTAGCAGAAAGTAGCAGGTATAGTGTAGAGATAGGGCAGGAAGACAGTTCTCAATCCTGGGTCAGAACTTTAAATTCTTTAGAAATCAGGGAAAGATAGATGAATTAGGTGCTGTCTAGTGGTTAGATAGTGTTATTACAACAGAAGCAAGTGAGCAGAGAGAGAGATGTTACAAGGTTTGCGAAGACTCCTATAGATAGTTGGAGGAGACAGCAGAGGAGTGATAAAACATCTAAATATTAAGGGATAGAGAGGGGAGTATGGCTGCTGGGTATCCTGGCTAGGTAGCATATAATACATACACCAGATATTAAGCAAGTGTTTAAATATTACCACTCTATTAGATAACACATACTTTCTTCCCTCTTAGTGAACAGGGTTCATTAAGTAGGATGGCAAGTCTTTTTGCTATAGAGGAGTTGGATAGATTTGTTTGCAGGGAGCCCTTTCACCAGGTAGGTAGGTTCATAAGGTTTTAGTGTAGGATAGAAGTTTCAAACCTAGGAACAGTGGGGACAAGAGAAACAGTGAAGGGGTAAGAAAGACATTTAAATGATAGGGTAGTACACAGAGCATTCAGTTCAAACAAGCTAACAGACATTTAAAATACAGTTGGGGTAGTACTCAGAGCAGCTGAGTTCATGCAAACAATTGAAGAACATTCATTGCAAAGTTTACAGATGCAAAGCAAGGCATACTAGCACCTATTCAAACTAACTAAAGGTACAGAGTACTCAAACAAGTAGGGGAAAAGGTCTAAGCAATGTACAACAGTCTAGCTAGGAAATACTAAATAAATGCTACAGTATTGAGCTAGGTTCAGAGTAATATAAGCAGTGAGCTAAGGTAGTTAATTACATGAGAAGCTAGTGAGAAAAAAAAAACACCTTGTGTTAAAATATTCGGACTAGTTCCTCAACGTCCACCACATTAACATCAGGACTGGGCAGTAATTATACAAGTGATATACAGCAATTCATCATAGTGTGACTAAATAATAGCATATGCAAACAAAAGGTGACACAAATGTGATAAAACAGTTAGCGATGGCTGTATGTAATACTATCTACACATATTTTAGGTGCCACTAGCTAATTCTCACTCTATAGGAGTCCCACTACGATGGGTGTATTCTCTGGTACGCTATACACAGTTCTTGCTTAAGCTATCCAGGCTAGCATGTAAGCCAGGACACTGTATGCCATGCGACCAAGATAGTGAATGTTTTTGAGCACACGCTCAGTTCGTAGTTCCAGCCCAAGCACCGATACAGACAGGTTTGGAAGCTGGGACCCGGTAAGCCCTGAGGCCAAAATAAACATATGCCGTTTCGCTTGTTAGCTTAGGAGCAGGGACACTAGTTCTATCACTCACGGACAATGTCAACTTTGCGACGCTCCTTCACTTTTGGGAAAACCATGCTATTATCTAGCGTTCGCTAGATAGATCAGAGCAATAAATAGCTTTCTTGATTTCAAAGCAACAGTTATATGCACTATTGCTATAGTTAATGTACTGAACTTTTGTCAATAGCACGCTATAATCAAGCATTCACTAGTAATCCCTCAGGCCAAAGAAAAAGTACACCGTTTCTCTTATTAGATTAGGAGCGGAGGCTCTAGTTCTATCACCCGTGGGCAATGTCCACTTTGTGGCGCTCCTTCACTTTTGGCAAAAACACACTATGTAGCGTTCGCTAGATAGAATATATCAATAAAATTGCTTTCTTGATGTCAAAGCAGCAGTTTACTCATTCTTGCTATATTTTGATGTACTGAACTTTTGGCCAATAGCACTTTAAAGTCTAGCGTTTACTAAGTACACCAAATAGTATAAGGTGTTCTTCAGTTCCAAGCAGTGGTTAAATGCTTGGAATTACTTGGGGGAAAAAACACAAAGTAGCATAGGAGAAAAAAGCACGAGTCAAACGCACACAACCTGGTAAGGTTGGATATACAGTAAGATGCGTGGAAGTTATCATTAACTCAAAAGTGTACATACAGTATCTAATGGCCAGACACAAGGCTAGCAAACTACGAGGTTAACCAGGGTAAGACCATAAAACAGGCTTGTTCAGTTGCAGAAACCTGCAGTTCTGTTTAAAACAAGAATCGAGCAGTCCTATCCATCTATTCAGCAGTAATACACAATGGGTAAAATCAACTCATACTCACAGATGCGAGGTAGGCTAGTACAACACCACATGGTATGCCCAGTAATAAGTACAGATGTTCGTTACCAAAAACATGAATCAGATGCTAGATGATTACTACACAATGGACAACATATGTCTAAAGTCCTAATAACTAAACACAGCTAAAGCCAAACAGGTTAACCAGGCAATATAGTTAAGCAGTAATAACAACACATAGCAGCTTACAGAATTTAAGACGCTGGGGCCAGGTACACACAGCAGCCAGGGGATCAGTTCCTAATAGTAAAGATGGCAGCTTGCCAGGTAAGAGGGATATATAGGAGTAGAAAGGATGTGAGGTGGGAGGGAGAGGGGAATAGAGAGGCGGCCAATAAGACCAGGAGGGGCTAGTAAATTATACTAACATGGATTATCTTGCGGTTCTATATTAGGGGGGGGGGAGATAACCAAACTGGTGCACACAGGTGTTTGAGTGGATAGTGGAGGTGTAGGTGCTAAGTTGGGAGGGAGTAGAGAAACAAGCTGGTACAGACAGGGGTTAGAGTAGATAATATAGGTGTAGGTGGAAAGTATAATCAAGGGGCAGATAGACTGTGGGGCTTAGAGTCAGAGCTCAGACAGGTAAGCGAGTAAGTCAGCAAAAACCTACCAGGAAGCAGCTAACTACTGGGTACCTTGGTTGAGAAGGAATAGGTATAGGGGGTAGGAAACAGTGGTCGTGAAGGTAAGTGGTAGCAGAGAGCAGTGCTAGCAGAAAGTAGCAGGTATAGTGTAGAGATAGGTCAGGAAGACAGTTCTCAATCCTGGGTCAGAACTTTAAATTCTTTAGAGATCAGGGAAGGATAGATGAATTAGGTGCTATCCTGGTTTAGAGTGCAGTCTAGTGGTTAGATAGTGTTATTATAACAGAAGCAAGTGAGCAGAGAGAGATGTTAGAAGGTTTGCGAAGGCTCCTATATATAGTTGCAGGAGACAGCACAGGAGTGATAAAACATCTAAATATTAAGGGATAGAGAGGGGAGTATGGCTGCTGGGTATCCTGGCTAAGGTACCATATAATACATACACCAGATATATAATATATACACCAGATATAGTAAGATAGCAAGCAAAGGAGTATCTTTTTTATTCTCCTATTCAAACATGCCTAATTCAGGTAAAAATTTTTCTATATTCCAGCAGCAACAAGATAAGCATTATTTTATGGTACTGTTTTAGTTACCTAATTACCATTTCATTTATGTAACTATAAATTTTTTTAATATCTATTTATCTGGGTTACTTTTATGCTGACTTATCTAACTGGTTCTGGTGATTGTTTTTCTGTTATACCTACAAATAGTGTAGCCTAACTGGTTCAATTGATTTTTTCTGTTATACCTTACATTTATTCTAAAGTTGTTATACTTTTGCACTACTGTTGTGGCTTATGACAGTAACACTGTTATACTGCATTACATTATATTTAACTAAGTTCTAGTTCCTTTACACTATTTTTACTACTTCCAGTTTCATAGTATTATTGCTGTGTTACTCCACTTTTTCATGCTTTTCTACAGCTTTGCTCCATGCCTGTTCTATGTTTTTATCTATGTCAGTGTCCTGCATAGTAGTATAGTGTATGTTTTTATTTTTTTATCTATTTGACATTTGTTAACCAGGAATGTCAGACTGGACGCAAGTCCTTTTTTTAACAAAGGCCTGGGGAGAAAAGCTCCACATGAAAAAAAAAAATACAAACACAAGAAAGTCAACAGTTTACAGATATAGGTACATTTAGATTATATACAGGTGCAAAAAGTATTATATACAGAAGACTTGAAATATAGTTGGGTAAATTAAGCTGAATCACAGAAAGCATATGCTAGGAAGTATATATAGCAACAGTTAAGAGAGACAATGCAACCTATGTTGGAAAAATAATATAGAATTCATAATGGAGTTCATTCAATCAA
This sequence comes from Protopterus annectens, assembly GCF_019279795.1. Taxonomy (NCBI): domain Eukaryota; kingdom Metazoa; phylum Chordata; order Ceratodontiformes; family Protopteridae; genus Protopterus; species Protopterus annectens. Next base: position 427,371,707 of record NC_056737.1, read on the forward strand.
GTCAAAGTAGGTAATACTTAAGCTGTGATGAAAATGAGCAAGAAGGAGAGAAACTGAGTTCCTGTAGCGATGATAGTAAAATTGCAGCAATGTAGTTGAGAATAGGTTGGATAAGTTACTATGTAGAGGGTACGACTAACCAACCTTGGTACAGGAACAGAATCAAGTATTTGTTGTGTGGTTTTAGTAGTTTTTTAAACTGTACTGAAGAAGAATGAGATGTTATATTGGTGGGTAACAAGTTCCATATTTTTGGAATGAAGATAGAGAAGAGGGATTCCCCAGCTGTGTTGCTGACTTTTGTTACATCCAGAAGGAATTTATTACTGGAGTGGAGAGATCTATTATTGGGGTATGGATGTACAAGATTTTGCAGTGCAGGAGTTTTCTCTGGCTGATATAGAGTTTTATGGGCAAAGGTGAGTTGGTTGTAAAGTAGGAGTTGAGGGAGTTCTAGCTATTTAAGTGGCTTTAGAGCTGTACAATGATGTGCCCTATAAGAGGAGTCTGTGGCAAACCTAGATGTTATGTTGTAGCAGGTTTTGTGTTTAGCTACATCAGTGTTTCTATGGTTTGTTTGAATTGGAGAATTGTAGAGCTGAGATGAGATTAGTGCATGCAATGATGGCCTTTGTGTTTTTTGTGAGAGATTGCTTATTTATGTAATTAACACCTATTTTTGTGTACTTTCTGTATGGTCTGAGAGATGTGAATATCAAACCTCATGTTATCAATCTCTACTCCTAGTAGTTTAGTGTGTATTACAGGAGTTATAATGGTTTTATTTTTGGGCATAATATTGAATGAGGGGCTTGAAGTGGTAGATCTTCTAGGGTGAAAAAGTAGTAGTTTAGTTTTATTAGGATTCAGGATTAGATGAGAGTTAGTAAACCAGTCTTCAACTGATAGAAAGGAATCTTGTATAATTGAGTGGAGGTCATGGCGGGAGGAAGCAGTGCATATTAATGTAGAATGATCTGCATATTGGATTATGGAAGCATGTAGAATAGAAGTATGGAGACTGTTAGTAAAAAGAGAGAACAGTAGGAGTCCTAGGATGGAGCCTTGGGGAACTGCTAGAGTTACTGGGAGAAGAGGAGAAAGATCCTGCTGCCATTGGGCTGCCTGCCGGCGACCTGATAGCATTAGAACCAAATGATGATAAAGAGCATTGATCGTCTTACTAACTAAATCTCAGTCAAAATACCGTGCGTGACCATCCTAGAGGACTTAGAAAAGCTCAAGAAAGATAGCAGATGCAAATTTTCCATTGTTTCTGTGGTGATTAACTGTGTTGGTGAATGACATAAGAGTGGTGGTGGTGCTATGACAGGGACGAAAACCATGATGAGTATTTGACAATAGTTTATGCATGTGTAGATAGTCTGAAATCTGTGTATATATAAACCTCTCTAGGATTTTAGATAAAGGGGAATAGAATAGCAATTGGAGAGTAATCGGTCAGTTCAGTAGTATTGCCCCCTTTGTGTAGTGGTGTAATGTGGGAGGATTTCCAAATTTCAGGAACAAGACTTTCACACAGAGATCTATTAATCAGGATGGCTACTGGATAGGTTATTGCACTGGCAGCAATTCGTAGAAAGTCGTCTGGAAGTTTATCTGCAGCTATTGTTGTCAGCTTTTGCTTTTTATGTAATTTTTATGGAGTTGAAAGAGACAGGTTGAAATGTGAGGGAGTTATTTTTATTACATGTCTTGAGAGTTTCTGTGGAAGGAGGGGAATTCTGGTTTGAATGATTTCAGTGAAGTGCTTATTGAATTGAGTGGCTATATTCTCTGTGTTGTTAGTGGTAGTAGGGGAAGGTGTACTGGATTTACCTGGAAGGGAGTGTAGTAGAACTTTTGAGGGCTGTTTTGGTGCTTCATTTGTATTTTGTGGTAGTAGTTGATCTTTATCTAGTTTAACACATTTATTTGCTTTATTTCTGTGCTCTAGGAAATCTTGTTTTGAGGTTTGAGATCTAGCTTTATGCCACTGGTCCCAGGCCTTTTCTCTGGTTTTGAGCAAAGACCCAGTTTCTTTACTTAGCAAACAAGCAAAGTTAGATTTAATTCTGATGGTCCTGGGGGGAGCATGTGAGTTCAAGATGTCTAAGAAGATGGTGTTAAAATAATTAACTGCTTCCTCTAGGGTGCCAGTTACAACTTTTTAGGGCAGATAAATTTACGGGGTCGAAGGTTTTTTTTTTTTTGCTCCTTTTTAGATGGTAGGCAGTATGTTTGGCTTGGTACATACCATGTCTAAGTAGAAAGGTTGACAGATGGTCACTCAGGCCATCTGGGAGACAACCAGACTGGTAGGAGAGGGATGGTCTATTTGTCATTATCCAGTCAAGAATTGATTGTCTTTTGGATGAGTTGTCAATCCTTGTAGGAGAATGGATGATTTGAGTAAATCCATGGAGGTTGATATAATTTGTGGGGTTTTGAGCGGAGCAGGTAAGCCAATCAATATTTAAGTCGCCCATGATAATAGTTTCCTCTGAGTGTGCTGGAGGTCCAGTGCAGTATGTGTGGGTATTTTGTTGCTGGGTAGGATACAACTTCCAATTATGTTTACCTGTTTTTTGGGATTTGATTTGTAATTTGGTAAAAATAATTTATGCATTGTCAAAGTTGGGAATGTGTAGTTCTAAAGTCTCCACTTTAAGGTGATTTTTAAACAGAATTGCTATGCCACCTCCCTTTTTGGTAGCTCTGTCCTTCCTTATGATATTGTATTCTGCAGTTAGGATTTCATTATTACTATTGTCTGGCTTAAGCTCTGTTTCAGTTAGTAGCATGATATCAGGAGAGCAGGGAGAGAGATTAGTGTGCAGTTCATGTACTTTTTTCCCTATACTCCTGGCATTAATGTTGAGGAGCAGAAGAAGGTTAGAGTTGCTGTGTCTGGTTAATAAAGTATTAAAAGGTAGAAGAGTGGTTGGATTGGTGGAAATCTGTTGTATGCAGCTGAGACCTGGGTTGGGGTGTATGTCTCCAGAAAGTTGTACTTGTGTGTTAATGTGTAAAGGAAGTTTGCTAAGTTTGTAAATGAGTGTAGTGTATTTAATAGAGGTTTGCTTTAGTTGTGGCATAAATGCTTGTTTTAGTTATGACACTTGGGCACTGAACCATTAAAACCTGCTGAATTTGTGGCATCTGTGCCAACACTTTGATCTTTATCCGGGTAGTTATGTCACTGTATTGGATTGGGCATCGTTAATAATTTTTAAACAACAGTGTACTGTTGTAAACTTGCTTAGTTATATATTGCATTGTACTGTTTAAACCTGCATTAATTTGTGGTACTCATTCCAGCATTGTGTTCCTTGTCTGCATTGCTTATTTTATCTGCATTAGTAGTGTGCTGTTGTGCTGTGTACATTGTATTTTGTTTTATTTTTTGGTAGATCTGCATCGTGGTACACACTGACATACGGTTGTATGTGTCTTAAGCCAGCCTTAATTGTGACATCAGTGTCAGCATCTTAATTAACATACTGTTTTTGTAAACTAAGCCTGCAGCTGTTGTGACACCTGTAGACGTGTTGTGGTCCTAAACCTCTCTTTTGTGTTCCTGCTTTCTCCCTTTCTGGCCATTCCAATTTACCATGTTACGTCTTGTTCATGTGCAGCAGTGTAATATACATATTGTGTTACTTAGCATAGCAGTGCAATATACATCTTAGTTTTCATCTAACTGTAGCCTCCATATCCCAGACCTCTGCCACTGGGGAACCGCACTCCATCCTTACTTCATCTGTAGCCAGCCTACTGGCACTAGGAACTCTTAAGGCAGTGTAACTCTGTAATGTACACTGACAATCCCTTACTGATACCCAATATTCAGTCAATTTGTGAGAGGTTTAAATATTTATTCTGATCGAAAGTTAACCTCTCACAAATCATGATGTCCACAAAATGCACTCTCCACCCCACTATTTATTTATTTATTTATTTTACATTTGTTAACCGGGCTGGTCTAGCTGGATACATATCCGTTTTCAGTAGAGGCCCAAGGAGAAAAGCTCCAATACAAAATGGAAGTACATGTTTACATTACAAGATTCAAAGTATAGTTACTAAAAAGAGAATATAGATTACATATGCAGGAATGAAAAAAATTACATAGTTGTTATATAAGACAAAAGGACAGACAGGAGGTTATACAAAAACATTGATTTCGTTATATTAATGGCAAATAGACTGAAAGATCTTCCTCATTACTATAAGGAATGAGAGATTTTAGAGATCTGCATTAGGGAAATGGGCTAGGGATGTGGGACTAGAAGGTATGAGATATGTAGTTAGTCAGGTTCACGACATGGACATATCCATTGTGTGGAGAGATATTCCTTAAGGTTGAATTTGAACTGATTGAGCTTAGGTAGTAAGTTCTAAGGTGTTTGCAGGAGTTCCTGCTGCTTGCCAATGGAATTAGGGCATCCCCATCCCTAGTTTTTGCTTTAATGGTTAGGATCTGGATGCTGTTGGATGATCGGAGACTGTTGAGATTAGTATATGGAGTCAGAATGCTGCACAGTGAGGGAGTTCTATCAGGATGGTTGATTATTTTAGTTGGCTAAGTTTGAGGAGATTAGGCAGTTTCAACCAGCCAAGGTTCCTCAGGTTAAGGCAATGATGGTGGTTGTAGGCAAGAGAGCATGTTAAGTTCACGTTTATTGAGAAAAGAGAGGATCGGGAAGCATGAGAGGGAGGGAGGAGAGAGGTAATGGCAATAGTAGTTAATTTAGTGGGAGTTAAAAAGTTTTAATTCTGTACATAGATCCTAGTTTTTTGTTAACAGACTTTACTGTTTGGGTAATGTGTATGTCGAATTTGAGCTTATGATCAAAAGTAACACCTAACAGTTTGGTACTGGTGACAGGGGTTAGGGTCCCATTATTGGATTTAATATGGAAGGTTATGTTGTTAGTGTTTGGGAGTTCTTTACCTAGGGGTGAGAAGAGTCAGTGAACCATTTTTCAACTAGTGAAAACAATGTTGAGTGATCGCTTGATCGTATTGGATGCAGGTGGATTTAGGGATGACTGATTGAAGGTCATTTATGAAGATGGAAAACAGAAGTGGGCCCAGGTATTTGGGAGCAGTCCTGATATTCTGTTTTGCCACAGGACAGCTTGTTGCCTACCAGTGAGGTAGGCACTACAGTCCAGCATTAACACTAAGCCAACATGTACTGAGCTACTAAGGGAAAATGTGCCTAAGCTTCCTAGATAGCATATTAATAGACCCAAACTTCAGCCACATACCCAAACTTAATCACTATTCATGCTTATACCTGCATCTACTATTTTCTTCCCAAACACAGATCACTCATGCCACAAGTTTAACAGATTAAGGTCATCAGAACACATTGCCACCCATCGCAATATCCTAGTTATCTGAGACTGCATTGTCAGACACAGTGACATTCCACTCAGTGAACAAGGTTCGAGTGATGGTTAGGTGTCACTCAAGTGCTAAGATTCATGATGTCACTTAGACCCCTCCATTCATCATATGAATGCTGACATGAGACTGAATGACCTTAGATGCTCTAACATAAGGGGGGGGTGAAGACAGACATGGTTGAGCTATCAGGGTATCTGAACAAAGGCAGTAATGTAGCTAGTCTTGATCAACATTTTGCCTTCACCAAGAATGAAGCCTCACTTCAAACAAAAGATAATTGACTTTTAACAATTAGCTTAGTAATCAGTATTAGTCTGAGGATCCAAAGTGTGTAGGCTTGAAAGACAATGGTTTACACTTCTTGCCTACCTTGACAGAGATGACATGTACCTCTCCTCATAGGGCTTCCACATTTTGGCTGCAACATAAATCTGATGTTGTCAGTTTCATTTTTCCTCACTGATAGGTCCTAGGATCCGATAGCTGATCCAGCTTGGCCACTACACAAGACTTATGATCTGAGCCTTGAGCTGTTCCCTCTCCCATGATGCCTCACAGTCATACCTCTCAACCTGGAAACATCAAAAATCTGGACAAGGCCCATAGAAAAAAAAGGTACAAATCTGTACGCTGATTAATGTAAAATTTGCATACATAATTATGTAACCCCACCCACTCGGATGGAATTGTGGGGTACCAACTGTCAAATGCAAACTGAAGAACAGACATCCAAGATATGGCACTAGAGTCCCCTGCAGCCATTCCAATGTCCCATTACCTGGCTATTTCGCCCCCATTTAGCATAAACACTAATGTGTGCATGCATACTGCTTTACTTCTCAATGATTATTTGAATTTTACTTTTACATTTTATAGCACAATGCACAAACACTAATAGATATCTGCTAAACAAAGTAATACTGTCTAACTCACAATGAAAATAGACTTGGCATTAAAACTTCTCTGCCCTTGAAACTCACATTCATTGAAACAGCATTGAAACCCACATCACATCCAAAGAAAATGCATCTGGCCAGTGGTGGATAAAGATTACATTTGGTCTGTTTTCAAATCATAGGCCCCTTGCACACAAAACACGAAACATACATGCATTCTTTGATACACCTTCCTGACTTTATTAAATTATATTCCTTGTATAAAAGAGCATACTTGTTAGACTTAAGTTAGAAGAGCTCATTTTAAATTTATTGTTTGAACATTTTTCCAGTAGACAATGAAAAAATGCATGAACCAATAATGACAAAACTGCCCAAATCAGAACATTTCCATCATTTAAGTCTACTTCCACAGTCACACACAAACACACACACACATATATGCATATATTATAATTACAACTTTTCTCATATGAAAGCAAGAATTTAAGCCAAGATAATTAGTCATATGCTTTACTTATCTTTAATAATACAAAAATACCAACATTTAGAACCCATAGCTTAACAGTTTTGTATACTGATTGCTAACCAACACATTAAACTTACCCAGAGTAATTTATTTCAGTAATAACCCATGGTATAACTGTAAATATAGGACAAGTTTGTATTATTTTTCCAAAATTCCAGTGCAGGTGCCTACTAAGAATACAAAATACCAATACAAGTAGAAAGTATGAATGAGATCTGCTAATGTATGTTCTCAGTAAGCTTGCCAAGTATGACTGCAGCTATATTGCAAGTATGCAAAAAAAAAGAAACTATTTACAAAGTAGGCATGCAAAATCTCAGCAGAGGTGAACAGTAATAAGCCAGAATCAAAACACAATAATTAACATTTACAGCAAAATGTTACTTATGTTCTTAACATATGAAGTCTTACAGCAGGAAATTCCTTCCTTCTCTGACATCCACTTTATTCAGTTCAGGTAATCAGGCAATTAGGCAATTGTAACCTATCACAACATTCAAAGATACAAGCATACATCTCAACTGTCCAGATTTTTTTGCAGAATGTACAGATGTTTACCTCACATTTTTGGTCTGTTCCTCATACAATTTATATTTTTTTCTGGCAAATCATTGAGTACTGAAGTCACTAAATAATGTTTTAATTTTATTTCCAACCTTCATATCCTTCAGGAAATTGCATGCTGATGTAAAACCTATTATTCTAGCAACTTTTTTAAGCTTATATGGGCAATATTTAAAATTTGTCTTTGAATCTGGATGCAGAGAAACTAATAATGAGCAGCCAGCCAGTCTGCCCCAGGGCACGCACACACACACACACACATGCACACATTCACATACGTGCACTCACTTACACACACACACTTGTGTGCTGCTTTCCACACAAAGTTCAGTGCTGCTGCCATCTGTTCATTCCTGCCCCGACATAATCCATTCTGTTCTGCTGCTGTCCGTTCGCTCTGTCAGTGCCCCGACATAATCCATTCAGTTCTGCTGCTCCCCGACATAATACTCTCCATTCTGTTCTATTCTGGTGCCGTTCCTTCAGTGCTACATCATTCCTGCTCGCATTTGTAAATCTGCCATTCCCGCCTGCTTGCATTTGAGCCCTGTGTGCATAACGCTCCAAGGAGCTAAATTCTGATAGGCTGGTAGCCCTGCTGGAGCTGATGTCATTGCACATGTGATGATGTCAGCCCCGTCAATGTGAAAATTAAAAAACATTAAAAATACAAAGAAAATAATCAGAAATGAAGGGGTGCCACTCAGGAATCGTGACACCCCTTCATTTGAAGCCCAAAACTCTGTACAAACTGAGTAATTTGGTGCGGTTGGGAGGTATGCTTATACTTCCTCTAACTCCTCAACTCTCATTTGCTGCCTTCCAGCACATATGTGATTCTGTTACCTTGAGTGCAGATAAGTGTTTCCTACCTTTTTATTTATTTCTATCAAATTTTATTGCACTATACTGAACTTTGTTAAACATTTTCCATAGCGTTTTTCCTATCTTATCTAATCCTCCCCTCCTAAGTAGCTAGTTTTTGCTTGTGTTAGGGTTTTGTCCTTTCTCCCTCCATGCTTTCTTTATTAGTCTGACCATTGGTCATTCTTTCTCCTTTTTTTTTCCCTTTCTCTAGTATAAAAAAGAAAGAAAACTTTCCTGGTATCTTTAGTTTAATTGCTTCTGTTAGTTGGTAGCTTCTGTTTGCTGAGTGTGTGTGTGTGTGTGTGTGTGTGTGTGTGTGTGTGTGTGTGTGTGTGTGTGTGTGTGTGTGTAAGAGATATGGCTGATAAGCCAAAAGTTTTCAGAAGATGCACCTCTTGTGGACTCAAGATTCTAAATTCTGATGCCCACAAGAGGTCCATTTACTGTCTCAGGCCTGGACACTTAGAGGCCGCGTGTGATATCTGCATATCCTTTAATCCCCACATCCTATTAGACCATAGAAACAAGTTAATTTTGAGAGGTCTTCTACCAGCTTCTGAGGCTCAAACCCCCATGAAACCTATGACTTCTAAGGAGTCTAAGAAGTGTACCCCTTCAGCATCTCCGGGGACTACATCTTCTATACCGGAGAAGAGACAAAATTTGGCAGATCCGACTGCCTCAGATCTGGTCATTATAGATTCTTCATTGGATCCAAGAGGTTCTTTGGATCTGATAGAATGTGGACCTACCATGACAGTTACTCAGATCCATACCTTATTAGGTCCTAAGACTTTGGGTCTGAGCACCCCCTTTGGATCCATCAGACATCATTAGGGTCCAAAGTTCCCTGTGTCTGAGCAATTCCTCCACAGATCCAAAGCCTTCAGATCAGAGGTCTTAGAGCCATAGTACATAGATTCAGAACAAGTCATCATCCGTGGCTCTGACCACTTGGACCAGGCATTCCCCTGCAAAGTCTACTCATTCCTCAGCCTCCTCTAGATCCTATTGGCTTTCCCATTCAGATATGGACAGGATGATGTGGAGTTTTATCAAGACTTAAATTCAGTTGAGAATTCTGTCGTCTCTGTCTCATACTGGATCTGTGAGAGCTCCAAGTCCTATAGTGTGAACTCCTCATCCGATCTGACCATCAGCTTCAGAAACCCAGGATCCGGTTTATCCGAGAGCCATCATCAGAGCTGAGGATTTATCTTTCCTTGACTCCGTCGTGTTGCAGACCAGCTCTGCTCTGATGCTTTCAGAGCAGAGCAGGTCCTGGACCCAAGATGTCAGCCCCGACTCCTCAGGGTTGGTTTTGGCTCTGACTTTGTCAGATCTGTCTTTTCCCCTAGGGGCTTCTGCCCTCAACATTTTGGGTCCAGTGCTATCTGCAGGCGCCGGATCTGGGCTGGCTTCTACCTTCTCTCCTTTGGTGAGTTTGGCTCCAAGGGGATGGGGAGAGAGTTTCCCTGGGTTCGTCTGCTTTTCCGGTAGCAGAGAATACTATCACCAGAGTTCGAGATCTGTCTCCTCACCCCCTGGATCCTACCTGATCACTTTCTGATCTCAGCTTTGGGCCCATTCATACTACCTGTTGTCAGCCACTGCAGGATGGCCTCAAGATCTTTCCTCATGGGGGGTTGCCATTCCTCTGACTCCTCTCCTGAGCATCCCACGGGGGAGGTTCATTGGAAGAAATGGTGCAAGAGGAAGCACTTGGACCTCCCTTTGGAGTCCTTGACCGAAAACACTGACTTAGATGAGGGAGAAGGGTCCCCGCAATCTCCATACGATGACATCTCCTTTAGAGATATTTTAGAGATGCTGAAGCAAAAGTATAGATGGTCATCAGAACACCTACCTTTTGTGGAATTTGTTTCCTTGGAGGCCTTCAGGATGGGCCCATATACATCTTGGGTGACCCCACTGGTGGATGAACCTATTGATTTAGTTTTCCACTGGGCATGGAAGGAGCCAGACAGCATGGAGTCCATACTCAAACATGCAGATAAGTACCTCAGCCTGCCTACTGACAATTTACATTGGAATAAAGGTATCCCCATTGATGCCTTCATGGTGTCAGCAGCCACCAAGAATGAACTAGCAGAACAGAGCTCCACTGTCCACCTCCAAAACAAGGAGTCTCGGGAGATGAACAGATATGGGAATCACCTTTATGCCTCAGCTATCTTTACATTGAGAGCACTGAACTACTTGGCAAATTTCACGTCTACAGATGTACTTGGTTAAAGAACTTACCAACTCTCTGAGTCCTTGTTGGAGGAGGACTTCAAGAAGGTATCCCCCAGTTGGCCACTTTTTCCTCTGTCTCTAACTCCTCAATGAGGCTAATCTTTAATGCCACAGAGGGAACCTCTCAAGCAGCTGGTACAAGCATAGCCCTTAGGAGACCTGCCTAGATGAAGCTTTGCAGGTTTGTGGAACCCTTTAAGGTGTCCATCAACACCCCTTTTAAAGGTTCGTCTTTTTGGACCATCTGTCAAAGAAACTGTTACCCACAGTGAGCAGGAGGGAAAGACCTTGCCTACTGTAGGGATCAAATTTTCTTCCCCTGAATGGACCTTTTCAAGGAGCCAATGGAGTGGGAAGAATGTGTGCCTCAGGAAATCTCAAGATCCATTACTGGATTCCAAAAATATTTTTCTTCCAAAGGCAGAGAATGAGGATTTAATGAAAGATGCCACCCTAGAGGCAGAGGGGGTCCACAGAATCAGGGCTTCAGAGAACCCTTCTCTGACAGGCCCTACTGGTGATCCTGAAGCATTGCCCGACTCCTACTCTGGAGGCAGTCACGGGCAGATTACCATTGAACTTAGATGCCTAGGCAAACTTAACAAATGACAACTGGGTGCCAAACATAATTTCCAGAGGTTACTAAATTCCCTTTTCCCTTCCACCTCCAAGCCCCAGGAGGAGTCTCCTCAGTGTGCCACCCAGTCAGAGATAGAACGCCATTCAGGAGGTTCAGAAACTTCTAGAAAGAGAGTCATCCAAAGGGTTCCGACCAAACAAGAATGTGGAACTTATTCATGCTTCCTTTTGGTGCCAAAAAAAGACAGAGAACCTGTAACCAATCCTAGATCTGAGCAATCTGAACCTGTTTATCAAGAAGTTGAAGTTCTGCATGGTTACGGTTCAGTCCATGCTGCCACTAATATGCAAGAATTATTGGATGTGCTCCATAGATCTCCAGGATACGTGATATATCAAAATACACAGATGCTCCAGGAGACATTTGCACTTCAGGCTGGGAGCTAATCACTACTAATTTAGAGCACTGCTCTTCGATTCACCACCACCAACTGGGTGATTAAAAATGCATGTTAGTGGTAGCAGCTCACCTGAGACTGAAAGGATTCCAGGTGTTTCCATAATTGGCTGATTGGCTCCTAACTACAACAACAAGGCATCAGCTTCTTCAAGCCACACAGTACTTGCTACAGCTTTTCAGTCTTCTAGGAATTATGATAAATTTAACAAAATCAAAATTGCTCCCTGTGCAGAACATAGAGTTCATAGAAACACAACTGAACATGATCATGCAAATAGCTTTGTTGCCCCCACAATGTGTAATATCTCTGAAACAACAAGTTCAGGTATTACCGGATACGTCCACTCCACCTACAAAGCTAATTTTGAGACCACTAGAATCTATGTCAACTGCCATACTCCTAGTACCACTAGCCAGGTTCTTCATGTGAGTGCTACAATGGACTGTAGTCATTCAATGGTCCATTTTGTACCAACCACTATCTGTTCCCACCAGTCTAACCCCAAATCTGATGTTGTAAATCTTTGTTTATTCATTACCATTAGGACCTCGGTTCTGTCCTCTGAACCGATACAGCCGTTTTCAAGCTCGCACCAGCCAAAAACTCTCAGCTAAGACCTACCCATAATGCCCCTCTCCTAGTTACTCCAGATCTCGTTTGCTGCATTCCTAGTCAGATGTGCTAGCCATCTCTCTCAAAGCTAAGTAGAAAATTGTTAATTTTAAGACAGTTTCTCTTCAAAATTATTTAATTTTTAGTCAAGTTAGCCTTTTCTCACTGTCTCCTATAACCTAAGCCTATTTCCTACCCTTTTCCTTGGTAATTTAATGTTTTACCTTTATTGGTACTGTCCCTCTCTCCTGTCTTTGACAGGCCTTTCCTTTTTACTAGTGGTATTTTTTTTTTAAATAACATCATTGGTAATTTATTCCTTAATTTTTCTATGGGATAGCCTTGTTGCCTTACTATGTCAGACAAAGCTAAGTAGGGATTTAAACAGTGTGACAAGTGTGGACGTAAGATGCCTAACTCATGCATATGTTCGTTGTGTCTACTGTTTGGGCATGGATCATTTTAAAGCTGACTGTGACATTTGTGCTAGTTTTAGTAATTGAACACTAGCAGAATGTAAAAATAAACTTATATTAAAAAGACAACTTTTTCAGAGGCTCTATCTGGGTCGGAGGTCTCACCCCTCCAAAGACCAAAAAACATAAGGAAAAAACAGATTACTCAAGACACCTTTTTCAGAGGCTCTATCTGGGTCGGAGGTCTCACCCCCTCCAAAGACCAAAAAACATAAGGAAAAAATGGATTACTCAAGACACCTTTTTCACAGGCTCTATCTAGGTCAGAGGTCTCACCCCCTCCAAAGACCAAAAAAAATAAAGAAAAACGGATTACTCAAGACACCTTTTTCGGAGACTCTATTTGGGTTGGAGGTCTCACCCCCTCCAAAGACCAAAAAACATAAGGAAAAAATGGATTACTCAAGACACCTTTTTCACAGGCTCTATCTGGGTCAGAGGTCTCACCTCCTCCAAAAACCAAAAAAAAAGGAGGACAAATGGAGTCACTTGGTTCCTGCATCTCCGTCAGTTACGGAACTGAGTTGGCTCCGTGCTTTTCCAGTGCCCTTGGAGCAGATCTCTTCAGCACCAGGCTCTGTGTCTTCTCCCTCAGTGCAGACCTCTTTGGCACCAGGCTCTGTGTCTTCTCCCTCGGTGCCGTCCATGATATTCCCCCCTATTTTGGTTCCGACCTCGGCACCACTGACTTCGGTGCCATCCTTAGATCTGACTTCAGCTCCGATGATTGTACCTGCTTTGGCATCATCCCCAGCCATGGTGCCTACAGTTTCTTCAGCTCCAAAACTCGAATACCTGCCAAGGACAAGATACTTCCACTCTGGTGCATACTATCTTGGTTCCAACAGCAGTGTTTTCCTTGTTGGCACCATCCACCCTTGCTGCTTGGCTCCGGTGGAACTGATGCTCTCCCGAAGCAGTGCTTGGACCATCCGTACCTTGGTACCTAGCCCGGTGCCTATTTTCTCACTTGTGCCTTCTGTGTCCATGACTCCAACTTCCAGTTCTCTCAGAGCTCCTCACCTGGAGGTGAGCTCCTCATGGCGAGGTGTGACCCCAGTTCTGAGGTTGTCCCTTCTGGTTCTGGACTCCCATCCCTCCTCAGATGGGCCTGCTGTACAGGTAGTGGACTCGCAGTCAGCACCAATGACATCAGTATCAGAACCCTTCCCTAGCATGCACCTCTCCCAACCCTGTATTTCAGGACCCCAGGCACGGGAGTCACAAGAACCATCTTTGAATGGAACCCCTTCTCCAGAGTCCTCCTCAGAAGATCCCACTGGGGAGCCACCCCGGAAGAAACGGTGCAAGAGGAAGAACTTTGATTCACTTGAGGAATCTATCACTGAAGAGACTGATTGTGATGAGGGGTAGGGTCCCCACGGTCTTCCCCAGATGACATCTCATTCAGAGACACTCTCGAAATCCTCAAGCAGCGGGGGAGACTGGAAGTCCTATAACCCTTCTTCTGAGGAATCGGTATTCCTGCAGGCCTTCCGTGCCTGGCCATCTACTTCCCGGGTGACTCCACTGGCAGATGACCTTGTTAAAATCATTGTGCAGTGTGCCTGGAAGGCCCTAGACAATGTAGAACCTGCCCCTCAGAGGCCAGACCAAAATTTTATCTACACCTGAAGATCAGCCCCACTGGTCCTAGCAGTTGACAGTTGATTCTATGCTCGTGGCGGTGGCCACCAAGAGGGAACTAGCAGAAGATAGTTCCACCATCCATCCTCCAAACAGAGAGTCCCAGACCATGGACAGACTATGGAAAATGACCTATGCTTCAGCGGCATTCACCATTTGATCGCTGTTCTATCTGGCACACTTCACTTGCCTCCAAAGAGACCTAATTTCCGAAATATCTCCTTCTTTGGTGGGGTATTGCCTGGTGAGGTGTGTAATACTGTCGCCTCAAAGTTAGCTACCCTTGAATCCATCTCAAACTCCTCGATGCGTTTGATATCTCACTCCACCGAGGGGGTAACTTGAGCTGCTGCATCAGGCATTGTCATGAGACTTAATGCTTGGGATGCGATTGTGTGACTTCGCAGATCCCTTTAAATCATTCTTTGTCAATGTACCTGTCAACGAATCTGCACTTTCTGGACCCAAAGTACAAGACACACTTACACATAGTGAGAAAGACGGCAAGACCTTGTCTGCTGTGGGCATACGCCTTTCTAACCCCCAGAGGTCCTACTCCAGGAACCAGAAGGGAGAAAAAATATGGTTCAAGAAATCCCAAAGACCTTTTTGTGACACTTGTGAACAATCCCCCTGGGGCAGAGGGGGCAACTCATATGGAAGATGTCCCTTTCGGGGTTGAGGGGGTCCGCATAACCAGGGCACTACAGATTCTTTCTCCTGCAGACCCTACCAGTGCTCCTGAGCAGCAGCCCAATTACTTTCCTCTGGAAGCAGTTGGGGTCATTTTTCTCTGCATCTACCAGCCTGGCATCTTATTAATACCGATGTTTGGGTGCAGAGAATAATATCCAGAGTCTACCAAATACCATTCGATTTAACTCCCATCCCCGATGTACCACCCAATCAGAGGGAATTAGCAGGCTTAAAAATAGAAAAGCTGCTAAGGAAAAGAGTCATCCAACCAGTACCACCAGACCAGACCAGACAGGATCCAAGTTTTACTTGAGGTTCTTTTTAGTGCCAAAAAAGACAGGGGACTGGAGACCAATCCTGGATCTCAGCCTATTGAACAAATTTATCAAACTTCAGAATTTCCAGATAGTCACGATACAGTCCATTCTTCCCTTCCTAGGGACGGATAACTGGATGTGTTCTGTAGACCTTCCAGGATGCGTACTACCACATGAAGATAGATCACAGCTCCTGGCTGGGAGCCAATCACTACCAGATCAGGGCATTGCCATTCGGTCCCTCAACAGCCCCTCGAGTGTTCACCAAATGTATGGCAGTTGTGGTAGCTCATCTTCGACTACAAGGATTTCAGGTGTTTCCCTATCTAGATGATTGGATCCTTACCGCTCCAACCAGGAATCTTCTTACACTCAAGGTCTCGCTCTCTGCTTGGGGATTACAATCAACAAAGACAAATCTCAGTGTCTCCAATGAAGACACTGGAATTCATTGGAGCGGTGTTTGACACAACATCCTGTCAAACTTCGCTCCCCCCTCACAGGTTTTCAAATATAACACACCAAATCCAAGACCTTCTTCTCAGACCTATGTATCAGCACGCCTTGTACTGCAACTCTTAGGCTCCATGGTGGGTGCCATTACATTGGTATCCCTGGCGAGACTGCACATGAGATTCCTACAGTGGCTCCTTTCTGCACGATGGTCATTGCTAATTTACCCACTTGACCACATGTTATGTCTTTCAAACCGTTGCAAGGAAAAAATGTTATGGTGGATGAACCCACAAATTAATCTTTGGTGTCGACCATTCTGTCTACCCCAGCCCACGGCCACGGTGACCACAGATGCTTCCCTGTTAGGGTGGGGGGGCATTTCCAGGAAAAGACTCTCCAAGGCACCTGGTCCCCCGTGGAGGCCAATTTGCACATAAATGTCCTGGAACTGAGGGTAGTTCTCCTAGCATTGCAAGCGTTCCATATATCCCCACCCTCTGGGACCATTGCAATTCAGTCAGACAACAAGTCAGTCTGGTATATCAACAAGCAAGGTGGAACCAGGTCTTACCCCCCCCCCGTGTTGGGAAGTCATGAGGATTTGGCACTGGGCGATATCTTCCAACTGCTTCCTTATAGCAACACACATTCCCGGGAGTTCCAACCTTATTGTGGACAATCTGCGCAGGAACATCCTGATGCCTCATGAGTGGTCTCTCAACCCTGTAACAGCGGACCGGATCTTCCAATGCTGGGGCAAGCCTTGCTTCCCCCCTAAACTACAAATGCAGAAACTACTTTGCCCTGATCCCCCCTCAGGGGGAACCACCGAGGGATGCTCTAACACACGATTGGCCACCGGGTCTTCCCTATGGCCTCATCTGATTTACAGTCCATGGATCCTGGATCATTCCCAAGACCTGTTATCTCATCCTCAGGGACTGATTCATCCGAACCTTTACAGGCTCAAGCTCACAGTTTGGTTTCTTCACTTCTAATAATTGCCAGGCTGCCTGACATCCCATCTTCTGTTCGTGAAATTCTTCTGGCTTCACACAAACCTTCCACTAGGAAAGTTTATTCTAGTAAATGGACTAGGTTCTCTATTTGGACCAAAAATCAGAACTTAGACCCTTTCTCTATGCCTATCCAAAAGATCCTACAATACCTGACTACTGTTTTGCATGCAGGAGCCTCAGCTTCGACGATCACTGTACATTTAGCAGCTATCGCCAATTTTCATAATGATCTTGATAATTCTTCAGTTATGTCACACCACATATGCAAGACCTTTTTGAAAGGAGTATTACATGTTAAACCTCCAGTAAAGCCTCCCTTAGAACCCTGTTACTTGACTTTGGTACTTCAGTCTCTCACAGGTTCTCCTTTCGAGCCTTTTGAGACATGTGATTTGCAATTTCTGTCATGGAAAGCCTTACTTCTAGTAACACTTACCTCAGCAGGAAGAGTATCTGAGCTGCAGGCTTTGAGTGTCAAGAGTCCTTACTTGATCTTCCACATGGATAGGGTGTCTATTCGTAGTGACCCTTCTTTCTTGCCCAAGGTCATTTCTGGCTTTTCCATTAACCAATCTATTGACCTGCTGGTTTTCTTCCCTCTGCATTCTAAGAGAGGGGAGTACCTTTTGCACACCCTTGATGTGCATCGGCAGCTTTGTTGTTATTTGGACAAGACTAAATCTTTCAGGAAAACAGATCAATTGTATGTGGCCTTTGCAGGACCCAGATTGGGTAAACCTGTTTCCAAAGTGACTTTATCCTCCTGGCTTAGAAACGTCATTACCTTTATCTACCAACAGAATAAGCTGTCATTACCTTCCAGAATAAAGGCTCATTCTACCAGATCTATGGCTGCTTCTATACCATTTCATTCAAGAGCCTCTATGGATGATATCTGCACAGCAGCCACTTGGGAAAGACCTCATACCTTTATCTCTCATTACAAATTGGATTTGGCCTCCAGAGGGTGAACATCTTTTGGTTCTATGGTGCTCAGGAATATCCTTCCTTAGGGCCACCCAGGACTCAAGTAGCTGGGGACTCGGTCCTAATGGTAATGAATAAACAAAGATTTACAACATCAGATAAAGAAGTTATGTCTTACCATAACGTTCCATCTGTGTTAGATCTTTATTCATTCATTACTTCCTGCCCGGACTCCCGATGGACTTTAGGAACTCCTGGTTAGGGTATTTGCTCAGACAGAGCCTGCTACTATTTTTTTTCTATTACTACATCTATTATCTAAGGGCAGGCAAACTCGATCTAAAGTAACTAGGAGAGGGGCATTATGGGTAGGTCTTAGCTGAGAGTTTTTGGCTGGCGTGAGCTTGAAAACAGCCGTATCGGTTCCAAGGATGGAACTGAGGTCCTAATGGTAATGAATGAACAAAGATCTACAACACAGATGGAACGTTATGGTAAGACATCACTTCTTTTTTTCAGCATTACCTCCAATTGTGGATTCTCTCAAATGATTTACACCTGGGCAGGTCATTTTCTCTTCCTCTCCACTGGCCACAGTGACCATGGACACTTCCCTGTTGGGGTGGGGTGGGAGCATTATTGAGGAAGATTGGTCCAAGGAATGTGCTCCCCAAAAGAGACCATGTTGCACATCAACATCATAGAGATGAGAGCAGTCCTTTTGACATTGCAAGCCTTTCACAACTGTCTCCCTCTGGAAATGATTGCAATTCATACAGAAAACCCTTAGTAGTGTGGTACATCAACAAGCAGGCGGTAACATGTTCGTACCCTTTGTGCAGACAGGCCATGAGGATATGGGAATGGGTTATCTCTTCAGACTGCTTTCTCATTGCAATGCACTTTCTTGGGGAGACCAACATACTGATGGACAGACTAATCAGATCTATCTTGAGTCCTCATGAGTGGTCCCTGAACCAATCCGTAGGGAACCAAATATTCAGCCAATGGAGTCAACCTTTCTGCAATATTTTTGCCTCTCCCCTAAACAACAAGTGCAGCAAGTACTTCACTCTGATACCCCCAAACGATGCACTAGTCCACGATTGTCCTCCGGGTCTCCTGTATGCTTACCGCCAATACCTCTAACTCTGGAAGTCCTACAGAAAGCCAGCAGGTTGAGGAGCACACTGATCCTCATTGCCCCCTTCTGGCCTCATCAGGTATGGTTCTCCTTCTTACAATCTCACAGCAAGTATCCCCCATGGATACTGAATCCTAGTCAGTATCTAATTTCTCATCCATCAGAACATCAACGTCCCCGTCTCAGAGCCCTGTGATTAACCGCTTGGTCTCTTCACTTCCACTGATGCTAAGAATGTCCAGGCTAGCTTCCCCTGTTTGAGAGATTATTCTTGCTTCCCAGAAGCCATCCACAAAGAAGGGTTTATAACAGCAAATTAAAGAGATTTTCAATCTGGGCATTGAAACAGAATATTGATCCTTTTTCATCTCCTGTTTCAGCTATACTCATTTTCTGAGTTCACTTTTTCAACATGGTGTCAGTTTCTGTACCATAAAATTACAACTGGCAGCAACTGCCAATTTTCATGTGACAAAAGATTCTAATTGTTCATCCTCACTTTCAACACCCAAACTATTGTAAAGCTTTTATGAAAAGGGTTTTCCTACTTAGGCCTCAAATAAAAGATTTTTCTCCTCCTTGGGACCTCACCATTGTCCTTCAAGGTCTCAATCAGAAACCATTTGAACATGCTGACTCCTGCGATATGAAATTTCTGTCTTGGAAAACCATTTTCTTGTGGCCATTACTTCAGCCAAAACATCTAAACTGCCTTATATCACCTTCTTCAAAGATAGGGTCTCTTTAAGAACAAATCCTACATTTATACCTAAAGTTGTCACTGGGTCTAACATTAATCAGTCCATTCACCTACCAGTCTTTTTCCCAGTCATTCTAATAAGGGAGAATGTGTTACATTTGCTTGACATTCATAGACAGTTGCATTTCTATCTGCGCAGGACAAAGGAGTATAGAAAATTGGAACAACTATTTATATCGTTATCACCTAATTAACAATTACACTAGCAAAATGGATTACTGATTGTATTTCTATTTATTCTTTGAAAGGCATGCAGGTAACCCATCCACCAAAAGCTCATTGTACAAGGTCAATGTCCACTTCATCAACCTTTTCAGTTAGGACCTCTATTGATGAAATCTGTGCAGCAGCAACTTGGTTCAAGTCCCATACATTTGCTCCTCATTATAAATTTGTCTCCAAAACAAAGAATCACTGTTAAATGTTCCTGTTCATCCACTCTGGATCCATAGAAGCTGCCCCAATTGACATTTCCTCCAGGGTGTAGCTACTACCTAGAACCTATCTTCCCCTCATGTCAGAAGCTTCTTTAATTAGGGACCAATTAAACTTATTTTTCTTAAATATACTGTAATTGTAATTTATGTAAGTATCAAATAGAAGAAGAATAAGTGAAATTAAACCGAAAACATTCAGTCTCTTTAAAATGACTTAATTTCATATAAATGTGCTAAATTTCAGCCATTTAAAATGTCTTATTATCCAAGCTGCTTTCTAAGATGTATACTGTGTGTTAGTGCAGTTTGAACTGGTATCCAATAGTCTTTGCTACTCCACTCATCAAGGGTGAGGAGATTTTGAGTGGATAGTCCCTTCCCATGTCCAGGAGTATCACCTGCACACATAACTAGGAAGCTTTATAGAACTCAAGTAAGTAACTTAACATGCACTGTAACATCTTGTGATGAAACAGGCAGCAAATATGATGTAGGGTTAAATGTTCAGAACAGCTGCTGTCATTGCAGGGATGTTAGATGATCATTATATCCAATTATTTATTGAGTAGCATGTAAGATGTTGCAGAGACGTTATGAGCATGCATGATTACACTGAGCTTTCATGATGGTCTGTAAGAAGGTTTATGGTATGTGTGAAGGCTGCCAGCCTAGCTAGCTGGAATTTTGTAAATAATTTGATATTTGTGAATCATAATATGGCTTGCATGCTTCTCTTACAAATGTAAAAAAAAAGTATGTTATGTGCTGAGCTTCAAAAATGTAACCACAGTGCACCCTACTGGAAAAGAGGAAAACTCTAAGAAAATAAGTTGAATTGTTTATGATGTTCTCTGTATTTATTTGAAACTGTCCTGTAATGTTGTTTTAAAGTATTTCCTGTGATTCTGAACTCTGTTGTCACTGTGTTGAGTTATTGAGTTTTGTTTTGTGCTTTTATTATTTATTATTAACTATATTAAACCTTTTAATTGTGCTGATTTGTTTAGCGATATTTAAGCTCTTAGAGTACTTGCATATGTATATGGTGACTCTGTACAGACCACTCTTAAATAGCCTTAAAAGTTTGGTCACACTTACCATTTGGAAAATAATAACATTACACAGAATTGGTCACCTTTTGGGAGGGGCCTTATAGTATCTGATAAGTAAGGGTGGTTGGTGACAGTGAGTACTACCTTATAGTCTGAGCAGAAGGAGGCATAGCTAGTAAACCTCTCACAGCCTTCCCCAGGAGTGTCTATGTGTTTGTATATAAATCAAATCTCAAAGAGTGTACGAGTGTGTGTCAGCTACTTGGGCAGGGACATGAAGAACTGGTTGAACAGAGAGGGTGCTGGAGGTTTAGCTGTGCCAGTGAGGAGTCTTACTGGAGATCTGGAGAAAGAGGCAGAAACCAGCCCCAGACTGACTGTGATCGATGTGTGCTCTTAGGGGAAATTGTACTGTACTGTGTATGTACTTGTCATCCTCCCAATGTGCATGTCCCTCACTGGAGCTAGTGGTGAGGACTGAGGCTTCTTGATTACTGGGCCAGTGCAGTGGTGTTGGTATTTTGCTGACTGGCTTGATGTAGCCATGTTAGGTAATTGTGGTCTGTAACTACAGTGAATTTCCTTCCATATAGGTAATGCTGAAGTTTCTGCAGTGCCCACACTATGGCTAGACATTCCTTTTCTACAGCTGCATAGCATGCCTCCCTGCATTGGAGCCTATGACTGAGATAAACCACTGGGTGCTCTTTTTCCTCTGCAGAAATCTGGCTAAGTACAGCCTCTAACCCATGGGTTGAAACATCCACATGCACAACAAATTCATTGCTGTAATCTGGACTGGCTAACAGAGGGGGACCTCCCAAAGCTCCCTTGAGCTTCTGGAATGCTTGCTCACATGCTGGGATCCACGCTACCTTATCTGGCCTGTTTTTCATTGTTGGGTCTGTGAGGGTAGCAGCTATGGTACTATAATTGGGGACAAACCTTCTGTAGTACCCTGCTGTCCCTAAGAATGCCCTCACCTGCTTTTTTGGTAACAGGTGCAGGCCATGCCGGAATGGCTTTTACTTTGGCAGGTTCTGGCCTGATCTTACCACTCCCCACTCTAGGTCCCAGGTAGGAGACCTCTGCCATACCCACCTGACATTTGTTGGGCTTAATGGTCAATCCTGCCCTCTAGTCTGCTCTGCACCTCCCTGGCATGCTGAAGGTGCTCTTGCCAGGAATGGCTGTAAATGGCAATATCATCTAGGTAAGAAAAGGCAAGATCTCCTGCTCCTGCTAGAATACATTCTACCAGCCTCTGGAAAGTCGCTGGGACATTTTTCATCCCAAAGGGCATCTTTGTGAACTTATACAAGCCAAAAGGAGTCACAAAGGCTGACCTCTCTCTAGCACTGGGAGTCAAGGGCACCTGCCAGTAACTGCTGGTAAGATCAATGGTGGTAAGATACCTAGCACCACCTAGCTGCTCTAGGGCTTCATCTGTCCTACGCATGGGGTAAGCATCTGACTCTGTGTGATTATTTAATTTCCTGTAGTCCACACAGAACCTGGTGTTGCCATCCTTTTTTAGTACTAGCACCACTGGGGAGGCCCAGGGACTGCTGGACTCCTGGACTCCTGAACTACTACTAGTTCCAACATTTTCTGTATCTCCTCCCTCAGAGTCTGTTTGACTCTCTCAGGCTCCCTATAAGGGGGCCTCCTTAATAGGCCTTTGGGATCCTGTATATCCACATGGTGCCACACCAGGTGGGTGCACCCTGGTTTCCCAGTGAGCATGTCCCCAAACTCCTGTAACACTGCTTGGATTTTTTTGAACCTGGGTATAGGAGATAGCTGCTGGGACATTGCTACCCCTTCCACTGAGGTGTCAGTACGAGCCTCACTGAGGAGATCAGTCACCATATCTCCCTCAGACTCGTCCTGCAATTCACTGCAAATACTCAGCACAAGGGCCTCCCTGTCATAGTAAAGTTTCAATGTTAACATGGTACAGTTTTTGCCCCTGCCTCCTGCCTAGCAGTTCTACCATGTAGTTAACATCACTGACCTTCCTTACCACCTTGTAGGGTCCCTCCCAAGCTGCCTGCAGCTTGTTGTGTCTGACAGGAATGAAAACCATTACCCGCTTCCCTACAGCATACTCTCTAGCTCAAGCATTCCTGTCATACCAGACCTTTTTCTGCTTTTGTGCTTCTGCTAGGTTCTCCTGGGCCAAGTCCATGAGTTCCTTGAGCCTTGTCCTGAGTAATAGGACATATGCCACAACAGACTCCTTGTGGGATTTACACTCATCCTCCCACTCATCTCAAATTAAATCTAGAGGTCCCCTCACGCTATGCTCATACAGCAACTCAAAGGGTGAAAACCTTGTGGATTCCTGGAGCAGCTCTCTGTAAGCAAGCAACAGCTGGGGCAGATATTTGTCCCAGTCCCTCTTAAACTGGTCTGCAAATACCCGCAGCATGGTCTTGAGTGCAGAGTTTAACTTCTCAACAAGACCATTAGTCTGGGAATGGTAGGGAGTGGTCTTTAGGTGCTTCAGTCCATAGTACTTCCACAGACAAGCCAGCAGGTCTGACATGAAATTGGCACTTCTGTCAGTCAGTATTTCTTTTGTGAAACCTACCCTGCTGAAAATCTCTAACAAAGTATTTGCCACTTTTTCTGCCTTAATGGAGGACAGATCCACTGCCTCAGGGTATCTAGTAACATAGTCTACTACTACTAGGATATACTTTTCCCTGTGAAACTTGGGGTACTCAGAGGCCCCACAATATTTATAGCTACCCTCTGAAATGGCTCCTCAATCACAGGCAAAGGCTTCAAAGGAGCTTTCACCTGGTCTCCTGCCTTGTCTACCTGTTGGCATTGCTCACAGGTCGTGCAGTACCCTCTTACATCTCTGGAAATCCCAGGCCAATAGAAATTCTGCATAATACGTCTCTTCATATGTTTTATGCCCATATGACCTGCAAAGGGAATATCATGGGTTATGGGCACTACCAACTGCCTTATTCTCTCACATTCTAGCCCTCCCTCAGGGGTCTACCCTCTGTACAGTAATCCTTTGTCCCAGTATACAGATTTCCCCTTCCCATGAGAATCAGGTGCCTCACTAGCTACCTCCCTCAGGCCTTGTAATATAGGGTCTAAGAGCTGATCCTGTCTCAGCTCTCTCTTTGTAACCCTTCCCAGCTCCCCTTCCACAGGAAGTCTGGTATCCTCTGACAGCGGTGCCTCACTGTCAGCCTGGGTACTGCTACTCAATTCCGCCCTTGCAGTCACTCTGTCCAAGGGGACATCAGTACCCACAAGCAGCTGTGGCTCACCTTCAGTCTCACTGCTACAAGGTAGCTCCCTCCCCGAAGTAACCACCTCACCAGTCCTGGCTGTAAGTGTGTAGTCTGTCTGGGTCTCCCCAGGCTACCAGACCCACATGCTTGTCTCCAATCCTGACTGCATGTAACTGGATGAACACATGGTACTTGATTATAAAAATCATTCCCTATCAGGACATCTGCAGGGTGGTAGTTTGGTACCCTTGTTGTCTCCTGACAACCTACTGTTGACATTTTGTCATTTCCACTTACTGGCTCTCCCTCCCACCTTTTCTTCCCCACCTTGCCTCCGTGGACATCTATATGCTACATGGCCCCACTGGTTGCATTTAAAACATTTAACACTATGTCCTGGATGTGTACCTGGACTAGTTTCCCCTGCTACTGGCAGATTCCATTGGAGCAGCCTGGGATGCCCACTGTGGGTTCCCGTAGACCAATGAGCAGCACTGGATGTCCCTTTCCTGTGCAGGGATGCCCTGCTTGCTAGGTATAGGTCTCCCTTTTTCCACAACTCATCTACAGTAAGATATTGTCTATTAGCTAACCAGATTCTCATGTCCTCAGGCAAAGTGCTAAGGGAACAACCCTCACCAAAAGGTCTTCCAGCCCTTCAAAAGTAGTGACCTGACATCCACTCACCCACCTATGAAAATAAGTGCTTAGTTCAGCAACATATTCACACACACTTTCATCTGCCTTGCATCTGTGCTCATGAAACTTTTTCCTATGCGCTTCAGGTGTTAACTTAAAAAATTCTAGCAAACACTTCTTTACAGCATTATAATTTAAGTAGTTGTTATTAGACAGTTTGGAAAGAACAGTTACAGCTTTACATGGAGTAAGGGGAGTCAGGAACTGTACCCAGAGCCCTTGGTCAACATCATACTGTTTAGAAACCCTCTCAAACATATGAATGAAACTATCAAAATTACCCTCCTCTGTAAACTGTGGAAGAAATTTACTGACCTTTGTTGCTTCTGGGGTTTGGTTACTCCATTCCCCATTACCTCCATGACTCTGGCAAAGAGTCAGCATCTCCTTTTCATGTTGCCTCTGCCTCTCCTTCTCCTCAGCTTCCAGGTGTAGCAGTTTCTCATTTTCCTCAGTCTCTAGATGCCTCAGTCTCTCTGTTGCCTCTATTTCCAAACGCTTGGCCTCTAGCTCAAGTCTCTTTAACTCCAGATGGATTTTTAAGTCCTCTGTGGAAAGGTTGAGCTGAGCATCTTCTGAGAGTTGTACATCTCCATGACCAGTCTGATTGTCCTCTGGCTGCTATTCTCTGATGCAGCTATGACTAAAACTGCAATCATGTCTGCTTACTCAGGTTGGCATGCACCAGTCCTTTAACCTGGCACATCTCAGCCAACTGGCTCCTTGTCAGCTTGCCATACTTCTCTGCTGACATGCTTGCCTGATCTCCTTGACTAACTAAGCTAACAAAAAAAAAAAACAATTGTGATAGGAACTCTGAATGTTCAATGCGTGGCTGATTAAGAGTACAAACAGCTTCAGTGATCACTGTAAACAAGCTACAGAAATTCAATATCCACACCACTACAAGCCAATTAATATGTGATGTAGCTCTCTCACCACTATCAACCAATTAATATTTGATGTGGATATCCCACCACTGCCAACCAATTAATATGTGACGCCCCTGCACTGGCCCCAGTAATCAAGAAGCCTCAATATTCACCACTAGCACCAGTGAGGGACGTGCACATTGGGAGGATGCCAAGTACACACAAAGTAAAGTACAATTTCCCTTAACAGCACACAGAGATCACAGTCAGTCTGGGGCTGGTTTCTGTCTGTTTCTCCAGATCCCCAGTAAGACTCCCCACTGACACAGCTATAGGGTTAAGATCTCAGCCGAGTGGTCAAGCCAAAACCTCCAGCACACTCTGTCCAACCAGTGCTTCATGCCCCTGCCCAAGTAGCTGACACACACTCACACGCACTTTGAGATTTGATTTATATACAAACACACAGACACTTTTGGGGAAGGCTGGCACAGGTTTACTAGCTATGACCCCTTCTGCCAAGACTATAAGGTAGTAATCACTGCTACCAACCACCCTTACTTATCAGCTACTATAAGGCCCTTCCCAAAGGGTGACCAATTCTACTGTGTAATGTTACTATTATCTAAATGGTAAGTGTGACCAAACTTTTAATGTTATTTAAGTGTGGCCTGTACAGAGTCATCAAATACATATGCAAGTACTCTAAGAGCTTAAATATCTCTAAACAAACCAGTCACAATGAAAAGGTTTAAATATATTTAATAATAAATAATAAAAGCACAAGACAATACTCAATAACTCAACACAGTGACAACAGAGTTCAGAATCACAGGAAATACTTTAAAACAACATTGCAGGATAGTCTGAAATAAATACAGATAGCATCTAAACTAATCTTTACTCTATTCCTATCTATATCTAAGAGATACTATGCCCTAAATGACTTACTTACACAGCCAGGCCAATACAGATGAGAAGTGCTGATGAGAGAATGTTTCTAGGTCCAAAGACAAATACAAACTGCACAGACTTTCTCTTTGAGATAGTTCTTAAATTACTATCAAACATTTCTGCTGGGGTATCTCAGATTACATCAAACACCTCTGTGTTAAAAAATACTTATCTCTCCGAAGTTTCGCATAAAACTGGAAATCATAAAACTGTTCAACACTTTTACCTTGGAAATCTGTAATTATTTTTGTTTCCAGACAATAGAATTTCCAGCTACAGACATTCTGTCTCCAAGCTGAGGAAGCCACCACTATAAACAATTCAACTTATTTTCTTAGAGTTTTGATCTCTTCCAGTAGGGTGCACTGCAGTTACATTTTTGAAGCTCAGCACATAACATACATTTTTTACATTTGTAAGACAAGCATACAAACCATATTACTATTCACAAATAACATAGAAGTATTTACAAAATTCCAGCTAGCTTTCACAGTATGTATCATCATTCAAAAATCTAGTCTCAAGGTAGTACAAAAGAAAGAAAAAAGAACTTTACTAAGCTTACTTATATCTGCTTGCACTAACTCCTACTGGGAGATACCGTTAGAAAAAAATATATACCTCTGTGTACAGTTAAAGTTCAATAAAAAGAACATTGCTCAAGCTGTTTAAGAATGCTTCTCCTTTGAGGGGCATCATAACCAGTGTAGCAAAAATGTTAGCCATAATGAATCCCGTATAGCACTCACACAATCTTCTGACTATTGGTGACAGTGATCAGTGTTTTCATTCAAACTGCTGTTTCCCATTTGATCTTTTCCTTAACTGATGGATACAGGCTGGTGAAACTAGAATCTTTCATAGGGTCCCCTAATGATTCCTCCTTCTCATCTGGAGGCAAAAACATGTTCAAAGTTGGAATAATCAATTGAAATAGCTTAATATGAGGAAATTGTTTCTTAGATGAAGGCTAGGTATCTGACTTGAGTCGATTTGAGTCAGATTCTTCTCACTGTCTTTCCCTTTGGTAATCTGCAGGGCATAATAGGTCACTGAATGATTTTTTTTTTTTGCCTGCATCCACCAGTCCATTGTTATGTTGGGCATAGAGGGGAGTATAGAGGAATTTCAACATTTGTTATAAATAGTGAAAAGTGATTATTTGCAGGACTGCAGTGATGGTCCCTCCTCTCCTTTTCTCTATAGACAAGACATTGTCTCAGTGCCTTAGGAATTGTCTGTCTTAAAGGTGAATCTCTAGTTTCTGTAGCATCTTTGTGGCAAGGTCTTTCCTCAAGTAGCAACAGACTTACTTACCATCCTGGTTTCCCATCCCTTGGAGGGACTTCATGCCTGGGAAAGGCATATCAATGATTCATATACTGGGCAGGGTGCATCCTGTGTTGGTTTGGACTGCTCTTCCCCATCTGATGAGCCTGTCACTGAGTCTATCCAGCCTGATCACAAACAGTGGTACCTTGAGTTTACCATGACTGGAAGGTCAGTTATTTCCTGATAATACCCATGCTGGACAGCATTCTGACTCTTAGGTAATGGACTGTCTGATAGTGTCCCTTTTTTGTTAGTATGTATATAGTCTTTTACATGTTTGATGTATAACAGTTCTTCCACCTAATGTACTTGAAGCCAAGACTTCATCTCCTGTTTCCTCCTCCTTGTCCCATTTGAACTGTAAATGAAGAAGGTGGAGAGGGAACTAGCTTCCCTTACAGAAGATAAAACACACAGACCCAGTAGGCTGCCTTTCATGTCCCTCCCAGGTGCTGTGATGGAGCTGTGGGAAAGACTGGTTATTTTTTTACAGGACAGTTTCTGGAACAACAGCCAGTATGAGCTTATGGACAAAATGACATGTCAGACATAGTAACATTTTATGATTAGTTTGCAGAACAATTTGACAAGGAAGTACTTGTGAATGTGATATGTATACTGGGACTTCACCTTTGCCTTTGACTCATTCCAGCAGTTGCACTTTACTTCTGGAACTGTATAATACTGCCCTGTGGTCAAAACAACTGTGATGTGAAGATGTTCTTTGTGCTTCACTGTTGCAGTCCCGACTTATGGGATTTCCTGCTTTGGAAGCCCTTGGTTGGCTTTAACTACCAGAGTAAAAAACTCCCTCCTCCCTGAGCTGGCAGACTCCCTACTCTGACACAGGATGGTTTGGTTTAAAGGGAGCCAGATAATGCCATGATATCAGTCTTTCTTGCCATTGGAGCCCCGAAGCAGCTGTGAATGTGTTGGTCGGTCCGCACCAGAATTAGAAATTCTTCTAAAGCTAAGTACCCTATTGGGGAACTCTTTTCCTTACTTATAACTCATGTCAGATAAAGTTAACAGCTGTCTATATTGTGGTAAAGAAATCCTACACAGAGACTTTCATACCATGTATGTTGCTTGTTTAGGCCCAAACCATGATATCCCAAATTGCCACCTGTGCGCCCTTTTCAATACTAGGACTATAAGGCATAGGGCCAAAATCTTGTCTAAGTACCTTAGTCAGCCATCTGCTTCCCATCATGGAATGGAATCTGTCAGTCATCCAGAGGTTGAGCTCCCTAAGTAAAAGAAGGAAAAAAAAGACCCAAACTTTGGGCCTTGGACAACAATCTTTCTCCATCCACCAGTCCGCCAGGGCTTATTTTCACAGAAGAAGGAAAGGTGCCTTTGCAGACCCCTTCTGTGAGTGAGGTGGTGGCACAGGCCTCTGTTGAGACCCTTTCTGAGTCCAATGTGCTGTAGGGTCCCTCAACTTCAATGCAGGCCTTGGCGAACGGTTTGTCAGTTGGGTCCAGAGTTGCTAAGCAGACCTCGGCTTCTGGCGAATGATCCTCAACTGATGACATCCCTTTGGTGCATCTGCCAACACTGGCTACTTCTTTCAAGGAAACTGACATCAGAGTAGCAGATGTGCACAGGCTCAAAGCAAAAGCTACACCAAAAAAAGAGCTGGAGCTCCAATACTGTGACTAGGCCTACCGGCTCCCATCCCACAGGTTATCAGCAGGATTTGGTCAGGTTGGCCAAGAACCTTATTTCTTTGGTCAGAGGCAGGCAACCCCCCCTGAATCTTCACCAGGAAAAAGGAAGAGGGATCCTAAACCTGAGACCTTTTCAGAACCCCCTGATTCAGATGAAGACTCTGATAAGGAGGACGCTGCCCTTGAAGATGAATCCTTCCTTACCTTCTTTGAGGATTCTGATACAGAATAGGTGTTACCTTCTGATTCACCCCCTGAGGACATTACCTTTGGGGAAACACTGCATGCTATGAGAGAGTTTTTCCAGTGGCAGACAGAGGAATACCCCCAAGCTAAAAATCTTTCCACAAGACAAATCCTTGGCTATCCTTCCAGTTTTGGAAGTGGTAGAAGATGTCTTCATGGCATCATCTCTCAATCCATACTCTCTTCCCCCAGTCCCACATAAACCAGACAGGTTTTACAGAGTTCTGGACTCACAAATTCTTTTTTAAGAACCCCTCTGCTGACCCAGAGGTTGTCTCCCCAGGCCCCAAAGGATTTAATGCTAGTGCCTATTATAACCCATTATGTACAGACAAAGAAAGCAGGGCCCTTGACAGATTTGGAAAGAAGGTTTACACTTCCTCTACCTTGACCATGAGGGCCTTCAAATGCCAATTCCATATGATAAAATACCAGCAGAGTATTTTGGAAAAAAAATGAAGCAAAAGACTTCCTCTATGGAGGACAAGAATGTCTCCAAGGAATTGCTGGATCTCTGCCATTCCAGTTCCCAGGGTAGCTAGGCACTCCTTGTACTGTGGATATGATGCCCTAGAAGCATCTTCCCAAGCTGCTGTTTCTGGCTCTGTCATCGGAAGGCATACTTGACTTAGGGAACAGACATTACCAGAGCATGTCAGATCTAAACTGCTAGATGCACCCCTGGATAAGGACTCCCTGTTTGGACCAAAGGCTGAGGCTGTGTTAAAAGAGATGAAGAATAAAACAAAATCCATGTAAACAGTCAAAGCCTTCCTCCAAGTCCAGCCACCTAGGTTCAATAGGAATTTTCCCTGTAAGCATTGGTCCTTTCCCTCCCAATCAAAATTCAGTCAGAGGAGAACCTGAAGAGAAAGACCTCATAGGCAGCAACAGCAATCACAGAGGGCAAGGAAGTAGCCCTCAGGAGCACCCAGGCTGGGGAGTTCTAGGCCACAGGGCCCTAGCAGAGATCAGCAATGACTCACCCCTCACCCGATCCATCTAATTGACTGCCTCAGGAGGAACTGGGATGGTGGGTATGAGCATGTGCACAGAAACAGGGTCTCCACTTCAGGTTCTTCCCTCAGTGCCAAACCTTAACCATAGATACATCAGACACAGCCTGAGGAGCCCATTTCCAGTACCTACTATCCCAGGGCAAATGGGAAGAGCAGTTCAGACACAAGCGCATAAACTGGAATGAATTGATGGCAGTACAGAAGGGCATGGTGGCCTACAAATATCACTGAAAACCAGGGGTCCTACTTATCAAAATAGACAACACAACAGTCATGTGGTACACAAACAAACAAGGGGCACCCACTCCTACTCTCTTTGCCTGCTGGCAATGCAGATCTGGGAGACAGCCAATGCTATGGGGTTGCACCTGATGGCTCAGTACCTTCCTGGGGCTCAGAACTCTCTAGCAGACTGCCTCAGCAGACACTTAATTGATCCCCACAAGTGGCAGCTGCAACAGAAAACATTTCTCAGCATAGTCCAGAAATGGGGATTCCTTCAAATAGACTTCTTTGCCACTGACAAAAATGCTCAGTTAAAAAGATTCTTTTCCAAGAGCAAACTTCACACAGCCTGGAGGACAGATGCCTTCTCCTTCCTCTGATGCCACCTATTTCTTTATGTATTTCCTCCCCTACCTCTCCTTCCAAGGGTCCTCATAAAACAATCACAGAGAAAGGACTGAGGGTCATCCTGATAGCTCCAGACTGACACAGGCAGTACTGGTACCCCCTGCTACTGAGTTTAACCAAAGAAAAACCTTGTCAGTACCTCAGAGAGTGGATCTGCTGACTCAGACAAAGGGAATGTTTGTGCACCACAACCTGCAGACTCTCAAACTCTCTGGCTGAATAATTCATCAGAATTCTACCCTAAGCACTCCCTAAGTAGTCAGGTGCTTAATATTCTTACAGAGTCTAGAAGGTCCAGAACTAGGGAAACATACTCTACCAAGTGGAAAACCTTCTCTATTTGGTGTCAGCAACAAGGCCTCAACCCAATCTCAACCAACATTTCAGCCATTTCGGAGTACCTGGATATCTTGGTAGACAAAGGCCTGTCCTTCTCATCCGTTAAGATTCACACTTCTACCATTTCAGCCCACATCCCTACTCTTCCTCCTATCATTTCCCACCCCTAATGAAACATTTCCTCAGCGGAGTGCTGCACATCAGACCTCCCAGTAGGCAGTCCCCACCCTTACTTGGGACCTCAACCTTGTTCTAGAAAAATTGACCTTACCCACCTTTGAACCAGCTGTTTCAGCTGATTTAAAATTCTTGACCTGGAAGACTGCCCTTTTACTAGCTATCACCTCAGCTAGGAGGGTCTCTGAGTTGCAAGCCTTCATGGCAGTGGAACTCTTTCTTATCTTCCACCCAGAGTTTCACTCAGAACTAATCCTTCCTTTATGCCCAAGGTGGTCACAGACACTTTCCTTAACCAAGCCATGTGCTTGCCTACCTTCTTCCCTAAGCCACAGAACCAAGGGGAAAGAATTCTTCACTCCTTGGATGTAAGCAGGCAACTTTGCTACTACCTTGACAGGACTAAAACTTTCAGAAAATCAGAACAACTGTCTGTTTCCTTTGTCTTGGGCTCTGAAGGAAAACCAGTCTCCAAACAAACTATCCCCAAGTGGATCTCCCACTGTATTTCCTTTTGTTACATCTACCACAGCAAAAAGCCCCCTGAATCTTAGGACTCACTCAACTAGGGCCACTTCTACCTTCACTGCATTCCTGAGAGGAGTACCTACCAAAGACATTTTGGAAGCAGCTACCTTTTCCAAGCACTACTACCTGTCAGCCTTCTCCAAGTCCAGAGGAGGATTTGCCACTGCCATCTTGCAGGGCATATTGTCTTCCCATTAAGCACCTACCACCTTCATCTCAGCTTTGGGAATCATCCCATAAGTCAGGACTGCAACAGTGAAGCACAAGGAAAATAGTACAGTTGTGTACATTTACAATAAGTTTAGATGTTTGAGTGTATTCACTGTTGCAGTCTTCCTTCCATCCACCCCCCCATTCTGCTTACAGTAACAGCTTATTTTTCTGTTCTCCTCTTCCAGAGGACCCTCTTCAGGGATGATCTACAGGCCTCCTTTCATCTAACCTTGTCCCTTGTTTAAGGTTCATCTATGTGGCTCCTACCTTCTAGGGGCAAGAAAAAACTGATGCCATGGTATCATCTGGCTCCCTTTATACCCAACTGTCCTGATGTTAGGGTAGGGTGTCCACCAGCTCAGGGAGGATGGAGTTTTTTTTACTGTGATAGCCAGCCCAACCAAGGGCTTCTGAAGCAGGAAATCCCATAACGAAAAAATGTACTGCAGAACTGCTGGCAAAAAAACCAAGTAAACCAGAAGCCAAAAATTTAGCACTTTCATCCACTGTTTAATACATGAACTTCCTCAGAAACATTTTCAAGTGATTTCCAGTTCCTTAAATAACTTACTAAACAGGAAATGACATCATGACCATCAAACTGAAAAAATGAACAAATGTGATTTTCTACAAAAATGAAGTATTATCATAATAATAACAAATACAAATATATATATATATATATATATATATATATATATATATATATATATATATATACAAATGAATGTATATACACATATATACACATACATATGTATAAATGCAAAAATACAGTCATAAAAATGCAATGTAAATTCATGCTGTGTGAATAGCATAATAATCAACTTGAACATATGAAAAGTCAAATATACAGGAAAGAGGTTTTTGCGAACCAGTATTTACACAAGGACAGTTTACATCCTACACATATGAAAAAAGGAGTAGTGAAGGGCCAAATAATTTGTTTGAGTAGGCTCACCACTGATGATGATGTATTTCAAAGTGAAGTAGGATTTTTAAGGTCATTATTCATGTATAGAGGTTACGCATTAGACTGGATTCAAAAAATAGAGAAAGAGGTCATTTCTTTAAGGAAGGGGGTTGCTAAACCGATTCTTCTTTCTAGTCAGATAGGTTTAAGTTCTGGTTCCAAAGTTTTAGAGAATACCAGTAGTTACCACCTAGCGTTCCCTTTACCGATTGTTGACGAAATGTGGTTCTTCAGGGACATCATCGTTAACAATTGGAAAATGATATTAGGAAATAAAGATTTGGTTGGTACTTTAGGGATGAAACCCACTTTCACTTACAAAAGAGTTAAAAATTTAAAATCTATGCTGGAGATGGATCGTTATAGGTATCAGGACATGACAAGAGCATCCAGTATTAAGAGGGGTACTTATGCATGCAATAACTGTAGGCAGTGTAGATTTATCAGTAACAGTACTAGTGTATTCATAAAATCTCTTAATTACACCATTTGGTCTAAGAGTTATTACAATTGTAATTCCGATTATGTTGTTTACATCGCCAATTGTGTTTCATGTGAACATTATTACATAGGAAAAACTAAAAGGCTTCTAAAAAGAAGAATCTATGAGCACAATTTGGCTATAAAAAACAAAGATCAGTTTAATTCTTTGGCCAAACATTCTTTAACATGTAGAGATTTTAAGAAATTTCAATTTTCAGTTTTGGAAAAAATCAACACTAGTGAATTTGGAGGAGATTTAAACAATGTCTTAGAATGCAAGGAGACATTGTGGCAACTTTTGTTGGGGGCTGATAGGTTGCCTGGCCTCAATGATTATATAAATTTAAAATGTTTTTTGAAATATAGATAGGTGTTTGAGACCATATGCATGTGATCCATGTGTGTTTTGTGTGAGTTGTACATGTGTGCACACATACATGTTCATATCACTCTGATTCCTTTCAGAGACATGATATGATTTACATTATTCATATGTATACCTATTTTGTTGTTTTATACATATATTACATTTTATATATATTATATTATATACATTTCGGTGTGTGTACTTGTGTGTATATATCATTATTTTTATATTGCCATATATTTTTTATATTTACATATACATATATTTTTTACATGTGTATTTTATATTTTCATAGTGACTGTTTAGTTCTATGTTTGTGTGTGTGTGTGTGTGTGTGTGTGTGTGTGTGTGTGTGTGTGTGTGTGTACATGTCTATATGTCCATACGTGTGTGTGTGTGTGTGTGTGTGTGTGTGTGTGTGTGTGTGTGTGTGTGTGTGTGTGTGTGTGTGTGTGTGCAGGTGTGTGCATGCATGTGATTGTTGTGTCTACGTGGGAGAGGTCCTTGGATATGCACTTCATATGTTCAAGTTGATTATTATGCTATTCACACAGCATGAATTTACATTGCATTTTTATGACTGTATTTTTGCATTTATACATATGTATGTGTATATACATTCATTTGTGTATATATATATATATATATATATATATATATATATATATATATATATATATTTGTATTTGTTATTATGATAATACTTAATTTTTGTAGAAAATCACATTTGTTTATTTTTTCATTTTGATGGTCATGATGTCATTTCCTGTTTAGTAAGTTATTTAAGGAACTGGAAATCACTTGAAAATGTTTCTGAGGAAGTTCACGTATTAAACAGTGGATGAAAGCGCTAAATTTTTGGCTTCTGGTTTACTTGTTTTTTTTGCCAGCAGTTCTGCAGTTCATTTTTTCGTTTTGTTTGGTTGTCAGTAATTTTTGAGGAAATCCCATAAGTCAGGACTGCAACAGTGAATACACTCAAACATCTATATTTTTGGTGAGTGCACACAACTGTATTTTTCAGCTACAGAAACTGGAACTGATGGCAACAGGAATAGAATCTGGGGTTGCTGATCACTCCTAACTTAGACCACAATCAGCAGTATGAGAGAACAGTGGCAATTCCAGATAGAATGCTGGGGTGTATCCTCAAGGTGATAGACTCCTGAAGCAAAATGGTTAATTATACCACTCGACTGTGCCCTGGTAATGCCACACAATTAGTACCATGTGCAGCTCTAGAGGCCATTTGAAAAAGACATCAGACTGCTGGAAAAAGTCCATATGATGACCACCAGAAGGTTAGTGGAATAGGATGGAAAGTATCATCCTAGTTTTGATTCTCTCTGCCTCCATTTGAATACTGTGTGACTGTGAACAAGATACTTAACCAGACAGTGCTTACAGTTTGACACTAAAATGAGACTTGTATGGGTTTGCTTGGTTAACAAATGAATTAAAAAAAAAAAGATTGTCTAGAGACTAGAGTAGTTTGTGTTCTTCTTGGCAATTACTGTAAGAGACATGGGACATGGTATAGGTCCCGAGGATTATTTGGGGTAGATATGAAGAGGTTTTCGTTAACAGGAGGGATAGGGAGGAGAGGAATAGTACAAGAAATGGAATGTAGGGCTTAACTGTACACTGGATATTTGAAAATACTTCTTCACTGAGGGGTTGTGGACCCATGAAGTAGACTACCAGAATGGGTGATCAAGTGAGAATCCACAGACACACTGAAAAGGGCATAGTACAAAGTAGAAAAGGGGTAAGGAGGAAGATGTGGATATAGAGGAAGTAAAATGTTGCATGCACTTAAGCTGAGATTAAATTAGCTGCTTATACCCCAGTTTATTGTTTCAAGAGAATAATTTTCTTTATTTTGCTAGTTGATAACACTACCAAATGATGACTGCTGGGAAAAGTGCCACTGATGAATGTGCACCCCATAATGCCCTTACATGTGAGCCTAGGCTTACCATCAGAGTTTGGATAAGTGATACTGGAGAAATGCTCTCTCTCTCTCTCTCTCTCTCACACACACACACACACACACACACACACACACACACACACACACACACACACACACACACACACACACACACCAACCAGTTGAGAAGAGTAGCAGTATATAGTGATTAGGAATGAGGGAAGTTTTCCTAAGTTATACGGGCTGGGTAGTATATTTACACCTATCAGTATTTCTTGGCCAACAGGGAAGCTGCCCCTGCCCCTATAATCATTACATATTGGTCTGCAGTAGGACTAGGAGGGCAGGGACAGTTTATACTGCAAGTTGGGGAGGATCCTTTTTAATATTAAAAGGACACATGTTAAGCAATCAATAATGCTTAGCAGGGTGGGCCTTATCATTGAAATAACCCTGGAAGACATCATTGCACTTAGATAATAGGCTGTTTGTTAATTTGTTTCATATTTTAAACTCCCCCCACTTCATCATTAGCCCTTTCCACTTTGAATTATACATCTTCTTGTATTATATATGTGAGCCTTAACTGCATAGCTCTAAAAATATCCTTTCAAATCAGGTAATCGTAAATCACCTTGTCCTGTTGGAGGATCAATGCATTCCATTTAACTCTTGACTTCACCCCAGATAAATTCTTTCAAGTCTTTATTAATAATTGTCCACAACTTCTTCTGTGGTTGAAAAAACTCTGTATGGCCTGTACATAAAACTAAAGGGATGAAAAACATTTTCACTGTTTGAATTTTACTAGCCATTCCCATAAACAACTTACAGTTTCTGTTTTTGTATCATCTTTTATTTAGTCTTTTCCCACATATCCATAGCTGCCATAACAGAAGCCCTTTTAATCCATAAACCTAAACATTTCATCTTATTGTGTCCCATAAATATGGGTATTGCTGAATCAATTTGTATGTACTTTCAAGATATCACCTTTGTTTTATCTTCATTAATTTTATATCCTGAAAAGGAATGCAACTAACTGAAAATTTTCCACAACACCAAGCTGCTCTAGTGGCATAGAGGGATAAAGCCCTGGCTACAGCCCAGCAAACCTGGTTTTGATTAGCTGTTCAAATGACTGAGTGGCAGGAAGGGATGGGCATGCCTGTTCAAGGGGGTGAGAACTCATTGGTGACACTCCTTAAGGGGAGGCATGGTCCAAAGAGGGGAGTTCCCCTCAGATGTGACCAATGAGCATGGGGGTAGGGAATGGGAAAAGTGGGTAGGGCATATAATACAAAAAAATGGATGGAAGCACAGATGGCCAGCACCATCAACACTGGAGGAAGACCAAGGGAAGGAGAATGGCTGGTAGGTCTGGTGTGGATGTGGGAAACATGAGCACTTGCTTGTAATAATGAGGTCAAAGGGGATCAAAATAAAAAAAAATGTGTTCTACAGCATTGAGATGTCCTTTTCATGAATTTATCAAGTAGAAAATAATATCATCTGCTAATAAAACCAGCTTTTCATGATTACCCTACCAGTTATGTCCTTGAATTTCTGAGTTATTTATTTTCTTTGCCAGTAGTTTTAAATATAAAGCAAATAAAGGGGAAAGAGGACACCCTTGTCTGATTCTTCTGTTCAAATACAACTTACCAGAAAGGAACCCTTCCACTTTAATTCTTGCCTCCAATCCTTCATATATCCTTCTAACAACCGTATTATTGTATCAGGAAATGCAAATGCTTCCATTGCTCTACTCATAAAATCCCAGCTTATTCTGTCAAATTCTTTCTCTACATAAAGATCCACCTACATTAGCTGTATTTTCTTACATTCTACTTCCATCTGGATCATGTTGGCAAATGTTTGACTCCCATTCACAAACCACACTGATCCATATCTGTCAATTTGGAAACACATTTGACATTATTTTTCTAGTATAGAGATGAACATTTTATAAGCATAGTTTAAAGTTGAAATGAATCTATATGAAACTTGGTCTGAAGGCTCTTTAACCCTCTTTGGGTAATACAGCCACCACATGCTAGTGCTTCCTCTCCTTTTAATATACTATTAAAATCTTCCAGATCTTTATCCCTTTCTTTCCTCCTAACTTTTAAACTTCCACAGTAATACCATTTGTACCTGGACAATTCCCTGACAATTGATTATGTATAACTGTTTTTATGCCATCTCCTCTTATTAGTTCTTGAGCCTCGTCTTCCTCTCATCCTGGCATCATTAAATAGTCCATAAATATTTCCATTACTGCTCTTTTTGTTTTCCACATTCCTCTGCTTTATATAAATGTTCATAAAACGTTCAAAATATCTCTAATACCTCTATGGGATTTATGGTTATTTTTATTTTCATAGGCTTCCTACATTTGGTGACATCACTTTCTACTTCCTCTTACCCAAGCCCTTGTGCTAAATGTTTTTGTGCTGGAAACTTATCAAAAATGGTTGCTTAACAACAATCTTTCTAAAGTCATGCATATTATCTAAATATTTCCTTATTTTCTCTTTAACACTCTTCAGCTGAAACTCTTGTTCTTTGAAATTCCACCATTTTACAATACATTAACTTCTGTCAACTCCTAGTAAATAATTCATGTTACTTCTTACCCATATCTCTTATGCTTTTATTTCTACCTTATTTTTAAACTCCATTTTAATGTTATCCTACTCAATAGCCATCTCTTCTAAATAAATGTCTATCTTCCCTAATAATACTAAAATAATTTCCACTACCCATTCCTTATATTGCTATCTTTTTACAGACATGTAGGACAGTGCTAATGTCTTATTTTTACTTTATGGTGCATGATCTGAAATAATTAATGGATGTGTGTCAAATAAATACATATGCTCCTGTGAAATATAATTTATATTCAGTCTAGCCCAGTTATTGTACCTTGGAGAATAATATTTAAATTCTGACCAAGTTTCTTATACTGAATTAATTTCTTCTATACCAAAAATTTTCAGAAATTTCTTCAGAAATCTACCCTCTTTTGTTATAATTTCCTTTCTAGGTCCTCCTAATACATCCTCACTATTTCACATTAAGTTCTAGTCCCCACCTAAAAGTAATATTCCCTGCTGAAAGCAGATTATTTGTCCCAAAATTTTGTTAAGCTCTGTAATAGCAGTTAATACATGCCAGCTCAATCCTCCCTTGCCAATAGACCCTTACTACCACAAAATCTACCATTATTGTCTTCTGTTTCTTCTTCTGTCACTATTGAAGCCCCTCAATCAGAATTATTATTCCCATTTTCCTTTGCCCATATTTTGCTGAATACCCATCCTGAAATCCTTTCTTTGTCAAATTTACATGTTAATTTTTCCAAATACATCTCCTTTTAGCATTGGTGGATGCACTCTGCATTTCCTAATCAAATCCAATCCTCTTTCCTTTGTATCTGTAAATGCAAGACTGTTCACATTCCAAGAAATATGGATAGGGTAGCCATTATGGTAAAAAGCTGCTGTTTTCACCTGTTATACATGACAGTTTTTTAATGTGTATTTCTAACTTTTGTCTTATGTGCACACTGTTTGTCAGCCTGATCATTTATACAGTTGTTTCTTCTCATCTCCATTTGAACGTAAGTCATGTTTTTCAGAAA
Source organism: Protopterus annectens (assembly GCF_019279795.1). Classification (NCBI taxonomy): domain Eukaryota; kingdom Metazoa; phylum Chordata; order Ceratodontiformes; family Protopteridae; genus Protopterus; species Protopterus annectens. The sequence goes on from NC_056737.1 coordinate 427,412,173, forward strand.
TGTTTGCTTCAATGAAAACCCTCAAACAAAAAAAAAAACACTAAATACATTTTGAGAACAACTCATCTCATATTAACTTAGAACAAACACATACAATTATGTACATTTTCAACAAGTGAGGTTTAACCCCCTCCAAGGAAAGCAGCAATTGCCCCAAATCAACAGCTGCACCCACAAGCATTTCCTAATATAAAACTAATGTTACCCATGCTAAAGCATGAATTATAGCCTATGTTCTCACTTACACTGACTTCTCTCTGCTTTTTCTTATCTCAGTTTCTCTCCTAGATGTGAAAAACAACATATATGCTTTCAGAAAACATTAACTTTTAGCACTAGGAAAAATTGCACTGGCTATCTTTAAATAAAACTAAATTGTACACTGTTTTATTAAGTGCATTAAAGTATTAAGACTGCTGAACAGGATATTATTTCTTATTCACTTCCTATAATTTCAAACTTTATTTTCCACTGAACGCTTACCATTGTACCTTTAAAGTTTCCATTTCCCTCTGCAAAGAATGCTAAGAACCCTCAAGATTAAGTCCTTGTACCTGCAAACAGCTCATATCCATGTAAAAGTAGCCAGCAGTCAGAAGAAAACAGCTAATAGCTTTGTAGATGTATGAAGGAATCTTTGTAAAGTTCACTCAGAACACAATATACAGAATTACCTGGCCATCTGCCTTTATCTGAAGACATTTTGTCTCCTATTGAGAGCAGTTGCTAATAGAAATAAAAAAGAAGCTAATACCTTTGCAGATTCAAGAAACTTAGCATTTTTCATGCCTTTCACCATTGTTATCTTATTTTTCAAGTCTATTTGTTTGCATAACAACAACAAAAACTGTTTTATGGCTTAAGCCAATGGCATTAATCTACACATCTACTCTTGTAAAAACACTGAAAATTGTTATCTTAATTCTACATATAATATGATCAGTACACTTTTACACACCAAACCATCCCAACCCTAGCAGCCAAAGTTCACAGCATCATATTAACTTAAACCTGCTTCTGTCCATCCTTTCTTATTTTATTAGTGTAAAATCTATATTACTTACAACTAAGAATTGCACTTGTTTACTTTAATATCTTAACCTATACAACAATCACTGAAAAGACATACCCACATTTAAAATACCCCTGACTGCACACTATGCAGAAACTTTTTTTACAATATAACATGCAGTTTATATCACAAAATGTTTTATACAAATGCTAATAAGAACAGATTTGTTTTACTTAGAGTTGCTACTTTTCTTCTTTAGTGTCTTTTTAAACCTTAGTTACATAAAGTGGATGTGTGTGCTTTACAGTCCAACCACAAGTTTAACAAAGTTACCAAAATGCAGTCTTTCAGCCATGTTTTCTAGCAAAGACATTTTCATAAATGATTGGTGTTTTATAATCTCCCATTTAATCATTAATGTGACTATTGCTGGTCTTCCTGATCATCTCCATCTCCAAACACTAGACTCGGGGTCCAAATGGAGAGATGATGGGGTCTGAATGGAGAGGTGATAGGGATCTGAATGGAGAAGTGATAAGTCAGCAAGCAAAGGGTAGTAGTATTGCTGAAATTGAATTCATCCTTAAGTCTTGGTGGGTACCTTCACGAGGTCGACCTGTTTTTCACAAAATCTCACCAAGATGATACTGATGTATAGACTGTATTTTATACAGCATATATATCATAGACAGACGTAGGTCAAAAATTAAAAAAGACAGCTGAGTGCAGAATACCCAGGATAAAAAAGTGCCCAGTCCTGGTAGAAGCATTGGTGCCAGGACTGGAAAAAATGACAGAGTAAAATCCTCAAAATATGGAAACATTCCTACAATGGGGCCAGGCTGGACCCAGGGGGAGGATGGCTCTCCTGTTGTAGAAGGAAGTAGCAGTCCACAAAAATCACAAAAACTGATAAGCCAAAGAAGAGCCATAAAGATGATGGAGTGGACTATTGATGATAAGAAAGAAATTATATATTGTTACTATTATGCAAAAAGCCCAACATTTCCAGACAGAAGATATACAAAAAGATTAAGAGAGAAATTAGAGGAAAGAAAAATACTTCCACAAGACAAAACTGTCAGAAGCTTCAAATAGAAGCTTCAAATAAAAATGTAACTTCTGTGTTAAAATTGAGAGCAGCTAGAATTTAGATGGTACTAGTAATAGTTCCCTAAGGACAGTAGATGGTGCTATTTAGACAAAGATATTCTTAGTTTCTTACATATGAATGAATTTATCAATTGACACTATGAATTTTATTTATTTATCTATTTATTGTAATGGTTTTATGTCACATTAATTATGAATATATGATACAAAGATAGACTAAATAGGGTTTTAGTAAGAATGGAAGTAGGTTAAATGATTTTACCCAGATTATACTCTGTTTGTAATGAGCCTTTTTTTGGTTTTAATGAGGACATGATGTAATGATTTTTTATTGGTTGTCTGTAACTATACTGAAGTATTTAAGGAGCAACTTTTTATGATTTGTTTGTCTGATGAAGTCTCATGTGTTTAGGTGGACGAAAACGCATAGTGGATTTATAAAGCGTTTACGTTTTTGGAGTTATCAAATAAAGTGTTGCTTTCGGCAGTTGGTGGACAGTTTCCGTGTTTTTGGACTTACTGGTTTATTTTTTCGAATTTGGGCACCTTTTTTGTGTTTTGTGTTGGTTGCGGCGCCCTGCCATGGAGAACAGTTCACTAACATTGAGCCATGAGGAGGTGGGACAGTCACGTAAATTGATCGGACAGCTTACCGAGCTAATAGAGCTCCTTACTCCACTTTGTTCATCTTTGATTGGCAGAAGATCTATTGAAGGTGACGTCATGTCCGAAGGGACGGATAGAGTCGGGCTTTCTAAACACAAGAGAAAAAGACACAATATTGAACATAGCCCCACTCTGACGGAAGAAGCGGAACCGAATGGTAGCAACTTCAACCCTGCCAATACGCCCCTGGTATTGCAAACATCGAACGAATGGCACAACAACAGCCATGCATGGGTAACGGCTGTCGGTCGGAGTACTCAGGAGAACTGTTTAGACTGTAATGTCTCAGGTACTGTTCCCACTGTTTCTAACTTTGTTAACATACGGGAATGGCTCAAATGCCCCTTGAATCTTAATTTTAATTATACAGAGGATGGTGCACCAGTGGATGGTGACTCCTATGCTTTGAAAATTGAAAAATTGTCTGGACTTATGCATAAGTACAAAACGCTGAGTATTGAAAACTGTTACCTTACTGAATGTATTAGACAGAAAATTGTACCAAAGGGATTGAGGGTTTGGAAGTACCCTAACAATGTTGAACCTGGTACATCATTTCATAAGGAGCTTATTAATGTTTTTAATGATTGTGGTCTTGATATACTTAGGCTCATTATAAAAGAGAACAGTAGGATTTTGGAAGACCTGGAACAAGAAATTATGATTTTAGATGGTTTTATTAAAAATGATATGCTTTTTGAAATTAAAAGTGAAAAGGACAGATATTTTAGCATAAGATCGGATATTGATGCTAAATGCACTTTGTTGGAACAAAGGAAGATTAATAAATTAAAAAGGGACGTGGAGGATTATCAAAATAATGTTAGTTACCCAAAGCCACCCTCTAGAAAATGGGAACATAATAATAGAATTAGGTTTAATATGGATAATGTTAAAAATAATTTGAGAACAACTTCTGGTGAGGAATACTATAGGGGGGATTATGACACTGAATTCCCACCCTTGATGAATGAGGTCCAACAATATGGTGGTAATAAACGTTTTCAAAATTTTCAGCAGAGGGGAGGGAGAAGGGGGAGAGGGAGGTATTAGATAGGATTATACACACCCCTACCCCCACCCCTACAATTACCCCTATTCAGACTGTTATTCCTACTCAGATTAGGACCCCCATTCCAATGTTCACAGTACATCCGGTGTCGGATGATGGGATTTTACAAACAGGGACAACCTATACATGTAGGAATTTTTCTATATACAACTTTAGTGACATTTCCATTAATAAAATACATTTTGATGTTCTTAGTAAAGGTTTTAAATTCATTCCTAATACTAAAGGTGATCTGGTTCAAACCATAATAGATATGAAGTTGTTTCTAATGAAGATTAACTTGCAAGTCACATTACCTCCTAAGATATGTGAGTCTGATTCTCAACATCCTATACTAAAAAGAAAAAGTACATTTAACCCCCCCTACCATCCTCAAATAAAGAACTTGGATTCAATTTTAGAAAAGAAAATTAGAGATGAATTTAAACATAATATAAAAGAACATAACATTACAGAAGAAGAATCTAAAACTTTAAATGATTTAAGGTATAATAATCAAATAAGAATTATGAAGCCGGACAAGGGAGGAGGGGTGGTGATAATGGAGAATATTATTTACGAAGGTAAAATGAACAATATACTTGGTGATGATAGCAAATATAGAATAGTCTCCTTGAACGAGGTACATCTGGCATACCAAAAGATAGACACTATACTTGACAATATGCTATTGGAGGGCACTATTGATGTTAAGTTGCATCAATTTTTTTATGTACCTAAACCTAGGATACCTATTATTTTTGGTATACCGAAGGTACATAAGAATGTTTGTGACCCCCCATTAAGACCAATAGTAGCAGCTGACGGTTCTAAAACCCTTCCCTTGGCTAAATATGTGGACACAATGACTAAACATATTTGTAATACTAATAAACACATACTAAAAGACTCTTGGGATCTGTTGAGGAATATAACCTCTGATTTGTTGACCAATGATCTCATTTTTGTTACAATAGATGTCATTGATCTATTTACATGTATACCCCATCACGGGGGGATGAGGTGGTTTGAAGACATGGTTTTTCTGGATAATAAACTCACGCATTCAGAAAAAACAGCAGTTGTGGAATTAGTTGATGTAGTACTGAAGTACAATTTTATTTTATTTAATGGAGAATACTACCAGCAAACAAGTGGCGTAGCAATGGGTGCGGCGTGCGCACCCACTTACGCTAACATTGTGTTAGCAGCATGGGAATCAAACTTTGTTCTTAATTCTGTGTATAAACAATACTGGTCCCTTTATAGGCGATTTTTGGACGATATTGTGATCTTCTGGACAGGAGGTGGTGATAAATTTATGGAATTTTTCAACTATATTCAGCACACCACTAAGTTTTTAAAGTTTACATATACGATGTCCACTGATAGATTACAATATTTGGATGTGGAAGTATATAAAAACATGAACAACATGGATTTAGAAACTAAAGTTTTTAGAAAAAGCACTTTTTGTAATTCCTTTTTGCATTTCACCAGTGCACACCCCCCACATTGTAAAAAGAATATTGTCAAGGGACAATTTGTGAGGGGGTGTCGCATGACTAGTAGGAATGAAGATTTCCTTAAGGAATGCAACACTTTGGAGGGGATGTTTCTGGCTAGGGGCTACCCACCAGAGTTTATTTCTAACATTAGAAAAGAAGTGGAACAGAATAGATTAACTAAATTCAAGCCAATAAAGGGTACAGTGATGACCAATACTAACCCATTGAATAATGTAGAATTATTGGTTGATATTAATGAAAGTAGTTATAAAGGGGAGTCTCAATACAAATCGGCTTTGGTAATGGAGTTCAATTTATTTAATCTTAAGGTGAAAAAGATTTTTCGGAGGGAGTGGGACAATTTCATTTCGTTTTCTGATTTTTTGAATATCAAAAAAGACACTCCCAAAATAGTTTACAAAAATGGTAGAAGTATAAAAAAGTTGTTGGAATATAACAAACTGAATAGTAGTAAAAAAACTTTCAATGAAGTTGGTACATCTAACAGAAGGAATGGAACATACCAGTGTGGACACTGCAATCAGTGTCAATATGTCAGTAACAACACTGAGATATTCTTAACAGCCAGGGACTTTAACATTAATAGTACAGGATACTATAACTGTGAGTCCCAGGGAGTGGTATATTTGGCCATATGTTCACAATGCAATTCATACTACGTAGGAAAGACAGAAAGAGCGTTGAAAAAAAGAATTTATGAACACACCTATGAGATATCCAGGAAAAAAGAAACAAATGCTCTATATAAGCACACACAAACATGTAAGGATTCCAAGTTTTCTTTTTTTGTGCTTGAGCAGGTTAAGAAGGAAATAAGAGGAGGTCTCTGGGAGGAATGGTTAGAATTCAAAGAATTATGGTGGCAAATATTATTAGAAGCAACAAGTATCCCAGGGCTAAATGAGCATGTCTCATTAACTTCTGTGTTAAAATTGAGAGCAGCTAGAATTTAGATGGTACTAGTAATAGCTCTCTAAGGACAGTAGATGGAGCTATTTAGACAAAGATATTCTTAGTTTCATACATATGAATGAATTTATTAATTGACACTATGAATTTTATTTATTTATCTATTTATTGTAATGGTTTTATGTCACATTAATTATGAATATATGATACAAAGATAGACTAAATAGGGTTTTAGTAAGAATGGAAGTAGGTTAAATGATTTTACCCAGATTATACTCTGTTTGTAATGAGCCTTTTTTTGTTTTAATGAGGGCATGATGTAATGATTTTTTATTGGTTGTCTGTAACTATATTGAAGTATTTAAGGAGCAACTTTTTATGATTTGTTTGTCTGATGAAGTCTCATGTGTTTATGTGGACGAAAACGCATAGTGGATTTATAAAGCGTTTACGTTTTTGGAGTTATCAAATAAAGTGTTGCTTTCGGCAGTTGGTGGACAGTTTCTGTGTTTTTGGACTTACGAAAATTAAAAAAGACAGCTGAGTGCAGAATACCCAGGATAAAAAAGTGCCCAGTCCTGGTAGAAGCATTGGTGCCAGGACTGGAAAAAATGACAGAGTATAATCCTCAAAATATGGAAACATTCCTACAATGGGGCCAGGCTGGACCCAGGGGGAGGATGGCTCTCCTGTTGTAGAAGGAAGTAGCAGTCCACAAAAATCACAAAAACTGATAAGCCAAAGAAGAGCCATAAAGATGATGGAGTGGACTATTGATGATAAGAAAGAAATTATATATTGTTACTATTATGCAAAAAGCCCAACATTTCCAGACAGAAGATATACAAAAAGATTAAGAGAGAAATTAGAGGAAAGAAAAATACTTCCACAAGGCAAAACTGTCAGAAGCTTCAAATAGAAATTTGTGTTTACTAATACAACAGATTTGTGAAAAACATTATATAAACCAAGAAACTTTGATCTGTTTGGAAAAAAAAGCATCTGAGGAAGTCAAAAAATATAAACAACAAAACCTAGAGATTTTTGAAAAGTATAAAAAAGAAATATGGACATGGGAATGAAAGAGAGATTTGATATGCTACAATATGCAAAGCTGAAAGCCAAATTAATCAATACAAAAAAAGGCAGCCTCAAAGATATTTGAAGAGAAATACAGGCAAAGGTATCCAAATGTGGAAACTTTCACAATAAAAAATATCACAAAGGGGAATGTAGAAAAGAAGATTAATAAAGTTAAAAAAATAGAAGTTGAAGTTATGGAATGCCTGCAAAAAGAAGGATTTTGTGTAGAAGGTCTAACATAGGTTACATTACAGCATGATGGGACGAGTCCCCAAAGTAAGTAGAAATAGGAAGATCAGGAGACGTCTGAAATATGGACTTTGGAAAGAAAAAGAGATTTAATATGATGTAATATTTATGCAAAGGAGAAGAAAAATAATCAGTACAAAAACAGCAGCACCAAAGATATTTGAAGACACATACAGGCAAAGGAATCTGGATATGGAAAACTTTGCAATACAGAAAATAAGACAAAGAGGAAAGTAGAAAACAAGATTAGTAATGGAGAAGTTAAAGAAATAGAAACTGACGTATTGGAGTACTTGCAAAGTGAAGGATTCAGTGCAGAAAGCATCACAGCAGGACAGAGCAATGGACATCCAAATTAAGGAGAAACCAGTGGAACAAGGATAAACTGGTCAGTTGTCATATGAAGATATTTTGGAGCCTTCCACAGAAAACCAGTATAAAAGTTCACTTGAAGCAGGACAGGAAGGGAAGGAACAGGAAACTGTGGCAACTGTGATACAAGTCAATGTTAAGGAGTGATAGGCCAGTGAGCTCCCATATGACAGAGCACTGGATGACACAGGATGAAATTGAAGAGAATGTCCCACCGGAAAATGCTATAGAATGAGCTACAAACTACTTAGAAACTATAAAGTGTATTTCTCTTCAGAAAAATTACCTTAAAATGCAATGTTATCTAAAATGAAATGTTTTTATTATTCTATAATACAATGTTCTTTCTGATGTAACTGTTTTTAGTATTCTGTAGTATTTGTACTTAATGTAACCTAAAGCCATGACTGTAACCTTGTTTGTATTTGAAGCTTTTCTCCCCAGGACTCCATTGAAAACAGGTTCTTTTTGGCCCAATGGACTATCCTGGAAAATCAACTGCAAATACATACATAAATAAATAAACATTCTATAGAATGCCCACAGGAAATGGAGAACAAAAAATGTGCCCTCAGTTTAGAAGAAACTGAGCTAAGAGAAGGGTTGTTTGATTTAATAGAGATAGACATACTAAGATCAATGAAAGAAATAAACTGCAGAAGGTCAATAAAACCCAAAAAGTCAGAAGTTTGATAAAACAAATAAACACAGTAATTAGGACTGTCCATAGAGATCCATCTGATATAACAGAAGTAAACAGGATATATTACTGTGCAGTTAAATTAATAACAGATAAAATTCTACCACAGGAACACAGGGTAATAAGGGAAAGAAGCGAAGAAACTGAATACCATCATGGAAGTATCAAGTAGAGAAAACTTTAAAGCAATTAAGACAAGAAATGCCACTGTCAGAAAAGTATAGAAGAGGGAACAGACCAACAAAGATACTCAGAAAGATAGATCTGATAAAAGCAATGCACAGTATCATAACAGATCAGGATTTATCTTGCACTATTGCAAATAAACTAAAATTCTCAGCACATGCAGAAAAACTTAGAATATACACAGATAAATATAAAGTAAAATACAAAACAAGCAATGTACTGATGACCTGAAACAGTTCTATAGAGAATTGGGAAACAAGACAAAAGGGATAGAAAGACCACCTAAAAAAGTAGTAATAGATACATTTTGGAGAAATATCTATAAAGATCCTGTGGAACATAACAAAGATGCTAAATGGATAGATGAAGTAAAACAAAGCATAAGAAGTTCAAAGGTACAGGATATGAAATGGGATGAAGTAACGGCCAGAGAGATTGAAACAAAGTTAAAAAAAGCCTCCAACTGGAAAACCCCTGGCCCAGATGCAATACTTAACTTCTGGCTAAAAGTATTAACATCTTCGCATGAAGATTTAGCCATGAGTAAGAACTATTTATATGCGCACCCTGATCAGACACCAGTCTGGCTAACAACAGGAAAAACAATGTTCCTACTTAAGAGTGACCCTGCAAGTTATCCTAAAAATTATAGATCGATAACTTGCCTTCCGATGACATATAAACTATATACGGGAATCGATGCTGACAGAGTTTATAGTCATTTAGAAGAACATTCAGTCATGACAATGGAGCAAAAGGGTAATAAAAGAAACTCATATATTTATTTATTTTTATTTTACATTTGTTAACCGGGATAGTCCGACTGGACACAGGTTCATTTTCAGCGGAGGCCCGAGGAGAAAAGCTCCACATGTGGATAGTTACATAAGAGTTAAAGAGTAGCAGTTTTATACAGTCACATATAGATACCAGTACAGAATTATAGGATTATATGCATACTTGGACTACATACATACTTAAACTTAACATTGTAGTTTTCTTGTTTGAACTTAGACATTTTTAGTGGTACAAGGCTGAAAAAGGTAGCATGTCATTCAGTAGTACAATACATATGAGAATGAGACTAAGTCTGAAACATTGACTATTTTACAGATAGCAGGTAGTGAAGAGAGTGGTAAGCTGGTTAGTCAGGGTTGGTACAGGGGCACAGCCAGTGACTTTTTAGGAATTTGTTGAGAGATGTTTTAAATTAGTTAATAGTCTGGTTTGCTGTAAGTCTGGCAGGGAGCCGATTCCAGATTGTTCCAACAGAGTTGCAAAACAATGAGTCACCTGCTGAGTTTTTAGATTTAACAGTTTGTGCCAGTATTTTGTCAGACGACCGGAGAGTTTTTAGGTTACTGTAAGGGGTAATTATATTTTTGAGTATGGGTGTGCTTTTGGGCTGATGGAGGACTTTGTGGGCTATTATTAATTGATTATACTGGATTTGAGAGGGAAACTCTAGCCAGCCTAGAGATCGTAGGTTAATACAGTGGTGGGTTCTATATGCCGAGCCTGTGGCAAATCTGGCTATGGTGTTGTAGCAGCTATTGAGTTTACTGAGGTCAGATTTACTCAGGTTTGTATAGATTGGGGAGTTATAAAAAAGGGTTGAAAGTAAATGTGTTCGTGCAATAACTGTCCTAGCAGTTGGTGTTAGAAATGCCTTAATTCTATATAAAGCTCCTAGCTTTTTGCTGACTGTTTTAATGGTTTTGTCAACAATTGCACCTAATAGTTTTGTATTACTTTCTGGGGAAATTATTGTGCCATTATTAGATGTTATGGTAAATGATGGGAGTGAAGCTTTCCGGGTGGGGGTGAAGAGTAGCAGTTTTGTTTTATTTGGATTCAGTAGAAGACGCCTGTCAGTGAGCCAGTTTTCTACTACATTGAAAGTATTTTGGGTTAAGGTCTGCAGGTCTAATGGGGATGTGGCAGAACAGATTAGGGTAGAGTTATCTGCATATTGAAAGCAGGTTACTTTGGGGATGACTGTATGAAGATCGAAGATGGAAAATAGTGAGCCTGAGCGGTGCGAGGGCGAGTGTAGCGAGGCTAATGCAAAGAAACCAGCTAGCAATGGAAAACTATCAACACATTAAGTACAATGAGGCTTTTTTATTTGTTTGTTTTAAATACTTTCTTACCCTTGTTTTTGCCTTCAGTATACAATTTTTACGTAGTATACTGTTAATAATCACTTTTTGCAGCCTTTTCTCACATTAAGCTTTCTTCTGCCAATTGTCTGCTATTTTTGTACAGAGCTCAAGAGTTTAAACCCCTGCTTCAGGTTTATCCTATGTAATTTCTAGTTTTATATGTTTTATGCAGGGAGCTCAAGTGTTTTTCCTTAGTATGATTAAGCTCAGTTTCTGAGTGCTAAAATCTAAGGCAGACAGCTGGGCTACAGAGCCTACAGTAAAAAGGAGCTTTGTTCTGTGTGTCTATATATAGGAACAAAGGATCATTTATTTCTAAATAAAGTCATAATGGAGAACTGTAAAAAGGAGAAGAATCTAAGTATGGCATGGATTGACTACAAAAATGCATTTGATAGTATCCCACATATATGGATAAAAGAGTGCTTACAAATATATAAGATACACCCTACACTGATCGACTACATTACAGTGACCATGAAACAGTGGCAGACCACTTTGCAATTAAGCCATGATAAAGGACTAATTATTATCCCAGGGATAAAAATTCAAAGTGGGATATTCCAGGGGTGACTCCTTGTCACCACTGCTATTCTGTCTTGCCCTTAACCCATTAAGCTGTCTAATTAACAGATTAGGCCATGGCTATAATTTGTCTCCTAGAAAACAGCGTAAAGACTTCTCATCTTCTCTTTGTCGATAATTTAAAACTGTATAACTCATCAGATGAGGAACGGAAAGCATAATTGCAAGTAATCAAAACCTTTTCAGATGATATAAGAATGTCATTTGGTCTTGATAAATGTGTGAAAGCAGGAAAACTGCAGCACCAAGAAAACTTCAGTTTGGGACAAGAATGTGATGTAAAAGAAATTGACTAAGAGGGAGTATGTAAATATTTGGGAATTGATAAAGATTCAACAATAAAACATGAACAAATGTGAATAAAACTTAAGGAATATTTTAGAAGACCTAGATTAATTCTAAAAACAGTGTTGACATCTGGGAACAAAATTCAAGCTATAAATCAGTTTGCTCTTCCTGTCCTAACTTACAGTTTTGGAGTGATTGATTGACTGGCCCCAAAAGGTGTTGGATAGATTAGCTAGGAAAACAAGATGAATGCTTCATGCTTATCATATGATTTATAAAAATCACTGCATACCAAGATTATATGTTCCCTGTTCCAAAGGAGGTATGAGCCTCCTTGAAAATGATTACATGTATAGATCTGCAATCGTGAGACTGCACACATATCTGCTGACCTTACAAGACCCAAACATAGTGAAAGTTTTGAAACATGAGGAGAATACATCTAGTAAGATAACTTCCCTGCTTAGTCTAGCAGAAGCATATTGGCATCAAGCAGGAATGGAAATCAAACCAGAAATAGATAAAAAATCAGGCAACAACTGAAAGTGGCAAAAAAAACAAAACAAAAGAAAGAATATAAGGTGAAGGATCAGATGAGAAGGCAAGAAATGTGGAAAATGCATAAATATAGTTGCACGTATAGAAAACTTCTGAAGAACCTCATTTTGATCAGGATCGAATGCAGGAATGGTTAAGGAGACGCAAATTCAAACCAAAAGATGAAAGGTTAATATTGGCAGCCCAAGATAGTGTGCTACATGTACGATGGATTACAAAGTCCATTGAACATGTGGGAAAAACAGACAATGTAGGTTTTGTAAAACAGAATTGGAAAAGGTTGCACAACTTGTTGCTGGTTGTGACATACTAATTGCAGAAGGACTGTATATTGAAAGGCATAATAATGTGGCAAGACTGTTGCACTGGGGATTGTGCAAACATTATGGTACTGAAGTGGCAGAAAAACACTGGAAACATGAGCCACAAAGCATCATAGAGAAAGACGAAGTGTACATCACATGGGATCACCCATTACCAAAAGTTCAAAAGATAGATGCAAGAAAAACAGATATAGTGGTCCATGAAATAAGACAAAAGCAGAACTGATCACTGAAATCGCTACACCCAGTGACTACAGTGTCTTGCATACAGAGAGACACAAAGTCAGAAAATATCAGGATTTGCAGGCAGAAATGAGAGTGACGTGGAAGAAAGATACCTAGACAGTTCCAATAGTAGTAGGAACAATGGGTCTTATAAAAAAAGAATGTACACTCGTATTTAGATATGCTGCCAATACATGTAACTCCATACAAGTTGCAGAAAGAGTCATTACTGGGCACATTACGGGTGCTGCGAAGAGCATTTCTGGCTGATATCAAAGATTGAAACAGTACTAATTTCATGAACTTAAATCACACTTTGACTTTGGAATGGCGTCCATTCCCATCATGGTATTAGAAACCCAAAAGACTTGGAGAAATTAAAAAAATAGACTCTGGTTCAAGTCCAATGTACTCCTGCTTCTAGTTAAATCCAGTGCTTTTTTCTGTCTCTCAAGCATTTCCTTTGGAACATTGAAAATGGTTTCACTTGCAAAGTCTCTCTATGAGCTTTATTGTCAGAATAATGAGAAGCAATGTCCCCTTTTGCTTATGGGCTCTTTGCTGGATAAACTTTATTGCCTCCTTTGCCTGGTCTGCATACAAAAATGTCTTTAATCCTCCAGGAAAAAAATATTCCGAAGACAGCTGGATACAGCAGCTTGAATCATACTTGTATCTCGGTATTCCCTGATTGCTGGGGTAAGTTTGCGTCTCTTCTACCTGGTGTACAGTGAATAATCATTTTCCACAAATGCTCTTCTCCCTCAAGTTTTAATACTTTTCCTTTCTGCCAAGGTTGTGTCAGGATCAGCCTTTTCTGCAGGTATGATTTCATCTTTACTAATAAAGGTCTTGGCTGCTTTTTCATGGCTAGGTTTATACCATACACTCAAGTCTGGTTGTGTAACACAAACTAGTCACTTGTTTGTGTTTTCTTAAAAATAATGCAGTCTGTTCCTCCTAGTTTCTCTGGTAAAGAAGAAAATCTCATCTTTTTTGTGAGCACAGTCTTTTACCTCTACTATTTTTTGAAACAGCTCTTTTTGAGAAGCCCCATACTCAGCTAGCTTTTTCTTCATTCCATCCTCCGATTTTATTGCAGTTGTATTAGTTCATCTGAATAGCTATTTAAAGACTTGTTCTGTTTTTTTCCCTGCTTTTATTTAACTTTATATATTCCTTCAGTGTTTCATTTGTTTTAATTATTTCTGAGTACATTTGATTTATTTTTCCTCTAAATTACTGTTTTGTACCAAAGCTGAAGTTTGAACTGCTTTTTGCTGAACAGCTGTAGGATTCTTCCCAGCCAGTGTTTATTCTTCACCTTTTCTGATTGCTTTTCTTTCAGGTTCCTCAAATTTCTTTTTTATAGCATCAAGGCAGTGTACTTACTAGCCAGTAAATTAGTTTTACCCAAACTTGACAACTTCACAGGCCCTTTTTTCTCAGTTTTTGTTTTCATACTGGGAAAGTGGAAATTAAAGTCTTGATCAATGTAGAGCCATCTTGAAAGCCCATACATTTTATATATTCTTGATGTAAAATAGTTCCTTCCCCTAATGTTTGAAACTTTCTGCAGCATATACATTTTTTTCTGGCAGAATTGTTTTATATCTAAAATATAAGTTATGTAAGTATTCAGTCTGCATGGACATACATACATAGATTCACACCCTGTAGAGACAATACACAGAGATACACAGACAGACTCACACATGTACACACTCCCATCTGTTACAGCTTTCTTGACTGAGTGCACTTAAATGTTTCATTGTGATCAAAAGAATGAAAAACCTACATATAGCACAAACATTGGAATTCTCCTCCCCCAAAAACTGCCCCTAATTTTGATTTGTCCCTTGCAAATGTTTAGTTCTCTAATAAATCAGTGAATATTGTCAGTCAGTAAAGTCAGTCGTTATAGCTTCATGCTTATTGTACAGAAAGTGCATGTTGATGGATAATAAGGGTTGTCTTTAAAATGTTTTCCCTGTGTTTATCTTGGGTCTTTTTTCTTATATTGTTATCTTTGTCTAGAACGTTTGGTCAAAGAAGTTGAGAGGTATGCCCTGAGTCACTTGTTCATTGTCTCTCTCTCTTGCTTACTCCCTCACTGAATCTCTCTCTCTCATATACACACACACACACACACACACACACACACACACACACACACACACACACACACACACACACACGCACACACACACACACGCACACACACACAGACTTTCTTACATGTTACTTTCTTCTTTCTTTACTTTTTTAAAACTGTACAGAAACTAAACAACAAAACCACATTTAATGAATGTAAAAAATTGTAAGCATTTACTTTTTTTTTCAATCTGTACTTCATGGTACCTTAAT